>NW_018221129.1:5856-22529 GCF_001263595.1 Phalaenopsis equestris
CGCTCTTCCCGATCCCATCCTTGCCGAGCTCTTCCTGGTAATCGCCTACCCATTTCCCTTCTTCTTCCTCTCTTCTCCGTATTTCTCTCTTTGGTAATTATGATTAAATATGTGGCCTGCAAGTAGAAACTGGTAATTTTAGGGTTTTCGTCAAAACCTGTTGGCTTGCATTGGTTATTGTATGGATAGCCTGAAATTTATAACATATACATGCTCCTAATTGTGTCACTCTATTGGAGTCCCTTTCTATCCTACAAAAGTTTTCCTTGTTTTCCTTCTCTCTTTATTATTTATATCAAACCATCTTTTTTTGCCTTTTTTAAAAGTTTTTACCAGATTATGTTAAGTCTGCTAGATGTGAGATGGATTGTCTTTTTGTGAAAAAAAAATGATTCATTTTAATTTTTAACACTGCCTTAAAAGATTTAAAATGATTTGTAAGCATGTACGAATGTAGCTGCGAAACGTGGGCCACTGGGCGAGTCTAACCATTTATGCTTGCAGTTCTATTGACGTGTCTTGTATTCAGCACGATGACAGATTGTTTATAGCGTTTGATTGGTCTATTAGAGAGCACTTTCAAAAAATAATAAAAAAAAAGATCTGTAGTTTATGCCTCATCTTGTTCCATGCTCTACAAATTATAGAAAGATTTTTAGAAATGTGGTAAGGCTAACAGGTAAATAAATTCTAACAGTGAAATACTTGTTTGTGGCTGTTTTGAAGAGAAGAAGGTTAAACTGAGATTTCTTAGAGAATGAGTATAACATTTTGAATCATTCTATTTTAAATTAAAACCTCCGGATTTTTACTCACTGATTTGTTGTTTTTGGCTGCTCTCTGTGTTTCTTGGTGATCTCAATATATTTAAAATTGGTCAATTCACTCAATGTTTTTGTGAAGATAAATTCTTTGTTCAGTTTTATATAAATACTTTGATTTTCTGCAGATCTCATTATGTTCCATGTTTTCCCTTGAAACAATCCAACTTCTCTGTCTGAATACGGCAAAAGGCTTTCCTTTTTGCACTTAAGCTGCAATGATAAGTTACTTTAAGAAGGCAAACACCTTATGAGCTGTACTAGCAAACTCAGTGGTTGCAATAATGTCTTCTAAAACTAGAAGTCAATTAGTATTTTTCGCAAATTAGTATGAATATGGAAGTAGATGAAGGTTTTGTGATTTGCCTTCATAAAATAACTTATCATTGCAGCATGTTTATGTTATTTACCTATAAAAAAGGCATATGTGGTGCCCAAGCGGAATATATTAGAAGGTATATTTTGTCTAGGAATTTCTGTATTTTGATGCTGCACTAATTGGGCTTAATTACAATAAAAACTAGTCAAAGTTCAACTAGCATTACTGTCGTACAAATTTGGTTAAATGTGTTTACCCTTCTCATGATTGATCAATTAATGTCATTTGAGTTCATTCTAATGACGCAAGCTCGGATGCAGTGCCAAATCGGCCCTTATTTGCATGAAGTATATGGTTCCAAATTGGGAAACAACCTCACTTCTATGAAGGGGTAATCTTAATTACAAGAATACTCCAAACCCTTTAAGTGGTGGTAACCTATGTAAAACTTTTTGTTTGAGTTAAGAAAAGCATGGTATATCTTACCACATATAACTAGTTGTTTATGTGATATGGAAAACTAGTAGTTCATTTGGCGGGTTTTTGCAATGGGTGTGTAATAGTTTTTCTTTGTTAAACTAGAAAGGCCTAAGTTGGAGGTTTATTATGGTGTAGGCGATGATCAAACCCTAGATTTTTGCAATAAATTTCAAGGCCATTAATAATTGGACTAGATGGCAACTACGTAGGATTTGAAATAGTTGCTAAGTTTGCCGCCAGCAAGCTTGATTTTTAGATGGCCTCTTTTGATAGTCTGAATTAAGGTGATAACTTGTTGATATTATTTTCAATAGTTGGTGCATCTCTGGAGCAGCATCATGTAGCCCTGAAACTAGGAGGCTGGGAATTATTTTTTTATGAGAACACCTCATGTTTATCAAACCACAGGCATATTGCGGATGCTATTTTGATGTAATGAATTATGAATATCCATTTCAATAAACGGAGAAAGAAATAATTTTTGTTTCATTTTATAGCTACTTTTTTATTTATCCTTTGGGGGTATGCAAGTCATTGTTATTGACCATGCTTCATGCTTCACTGTCCCATTTGGTGTTTTTTTGTACATGCTCAATTGGTTGCATGCTCGAGCTTGCATTTAAAGCTCAAGTGTGAATGATTGCTGGGTTCTTTCAGTTTAAATGAAGAAAGTCCTTGCAACTCATGCTACCAGCCAGGGGCTTCATGTGGTAAACTTTATGTGGCAGTTGGTACTTTTTTATGGTAAGCATAGTTAATACATAGTTAATATTAAACAAGAAGGCAATTATGAGGCTTGATTTAACCAGTGAGCTTGGTTTTGGATATTGTCTACCATTTGGGATCACTTTTGATTTTTGTTTTTTTTAATATGTTTTAACTTGAAATAAAACATGTTTGGTATTTTATAACATGTTTAGTTGTTTTTAAAAAGACTCAAAGCAACTTTTAAAAGATTTGAGTGTTGTAAAAACAAGCTGGTGTATTTTAAAAAAATAAAAATAAAAATAAAATAAAAAACACACAAAAAATGCACTATAGAAACATGATTTTAAAATAAAAGCAGAAAAAAAAATTGATCTCAAATAAGCCCTTAACAATTGGGTTTTCCAGATTACATGAATGAAGGCTAATGTCAGGCTTGAACTCCACTTGTTTCACCTGAACCATGATCCCTTGCATTATCAGCCATGAATCCGACTTTTGAGACTTCCAAGCTTGTTTAGTTTCTGCATTGGATTAAGTCTAGTTGGATCTCGTTATGCTTCTGGTGAATTTTCCCTGGATTGTAAAGTGCAATTGTGGGTGACCCAATCTTTAGATAATGTGGTCCTTGGTAATATAAAAGTCCTTTCCCAGACTGTGAGAAAAAAAGGGGAAACTAAACTAATCTATATCTTTTTCATAACCTTTATAAGAGTATAAGCTTAATGACAGAGGTAGACTGTGTTTGGCATTTGTTCTTGACATCCCATTGTAATTTTTGAGGCCAAAATGATCATTGGATAAAATTTAGATCAATGGCCAGATGGTTGAAGAGTTGTGTGCATGTGTGTATGTGTGTGTATGCTCATCTAGCTAAAGTCGTGCAATTAAGGAACATGCAACTCAATACTCATCATAAACTCGATACTTATCGCGAATCATGAGGTCATCACCGGTAGTGGCTCATCATCTTATATATCTTCAAAAATTTCACATTCAATGTTATTTTTGTAGGCACCAGTGAAGAACTATGGTGGGAGGGAGTACTATGATTTCCAACAGACTTTCTTGTAATTGAAATTAGGTTCTTTATGATTTTGATAGCCTTACTATGCATAGAATCAAGAAAAGTACAGAGAACTGCATGGCTGATTCAAAAGGAGTATTCTAATCAAAAGTAGTAGTTGAATAAAAGCAAAGGGGTGAATGTTGAAGGGACAATGGGGATAGAGAACCGATTGTTTGATTGAAATGAAGGGCCTATTTGGATTAGAAAGGAAATGTCGAATGGGGTTTTGCAGATTTTGGATCCGACTTTAGAGGGAGAATGCAGTTTTTTTTGCAAGAATTAATGAGCATCAAGAAATTCAATTTACCGGGCTTTAATAATCAGGACAATTTTGTTTTTTTTTTTTTGAAAAAAAGATAAAGAATTTTCTTTGAATTTGAATTCTATCCTATATCGAGCTTGCCGGTAGAGGAAAATGAGGAGAAAGTGTTTGTGGAGAGAGGGAGGGAGAGAGGGGGGAGAATTTTTAAAAGAATTATTGTTTTTCCATTCAATAAGGCATGAAAATGAATACAAATAAGTGCCTATTTATAGATTCATCATGAAATATAAAAATTCAAATTCTAAAAAGTAAAAACTCTTATCAATAAGTAGAGAATTCTAATTGTATTAAATGAAAACTGAAAAATAATAAATTTCAAATAGCTCCCGCTTATTTCCATTCCTCTCTTTCCTTTTTATCTTCAAGGTTTGACCGCATGTGGTGTAGGAGAGGCCAAAAGTGGTGAATGGTCAGGTTATATGCTTGTTTTTTTTTTCTGATTTGTTACCTCTAGAGTGCTCCCTAATAGCTCCGATTGCACTCCATACAAAGTAAACTTGGCCTTCACACATGCAAATTTGATTTATCCTTGTTGGTGAGCTTCTTTGTCTTTGTGGGGCTAGCTCTAATTGCATTTGTTGCACCATGGTTGTCCATTAAAGTAATTTGGTTATTTGTTTGGTCAAGCTCAATGTTAAGAAGGGCCTCCTAGATTGGCATTAGGTCATCACTCTCAACAACCTCTTAACCAATTAACAATTTATATCCTTTGGTATCCACTAAAAATAAATTAATTACAATCTAAAGCCTAATATTATAGTGGTATTTTAGAACTCGGGAGTTTTGATAATTCCATAAATAAGGCTCTCACTTATTTATTTTATTAAATAAGGCTCTTACCAGTCATTTGCTACATAATAATAATCTTAGACTAGTAGGTCCATCGATGATCATTATTTACTTGAATTTCAATAAATTCAAAAGTTACAACTAATCAAAAGTTACAACTTCACCATGAAATTACTTGAATTAATTACAATCTAGGAAAAAAGAAAGACAGAAAAGAAAGATCAATTCAATAATGGAGCAAGATCTGAACTATCTTTGGTGAAACCCTATTTTATATGTCCCATAGATTGATTTCTTATGAGTGATCAAGTTCTACTAAAGGATATCTACAAATTACTAAGTCTCAATTTAAGAGCTTGTAAACATAACCATAATTTACATACTTCATTATATAATAAAAATATTTTTATTATGCTTGATCTCTAATCCATTCCATCAAAGGTAAAGTAGTTGGGGATTAGGTTGGGCTAAACTCGCAAGAATGGGAGTCTTATTTATCAACTTATTTTTTTTTTTTTAAATTGTGGACCATTTACAAAGGAATCCTAAAATATTCCAATTAATTGTAATTCTTGAATCATGTGTGATGGAAGATCTAGCCCTTTGACCCTGGATGCTATGTTGTCTATCAAAAAGATTCATTCATTGGTATCTCAGGTTGAGCAAAGCTTCACCAATAAATAAGCTTATAAAGGGAACAGTAAAGTTTATTTTGCAATTTAATGTTTTAACATCTATGAAAGTATGGTCTCTACAAGTGATTTTGTTAACCAATTTGAGACCTCCAGGCCTGCAATAGTAAGAAGGATAGTGACTAGTCAAGTTAGCAATTGTATGAGAGAAGTGGAGGTAACTCAAGTCAGCCTCCAGTAAGTAGTCCTTCGTCATGTTGATGTTCATCCCTCTTTCAAATTCATGCTTCAAGGGTTGTAGTTGATATTCACTCAGAGATCTATCTTAGAAAAGATAACTACCCTTGCCATCACGTTGAGCACGCCACAAAGTTTGGGTATTAGAAATTTTTATTTGATAATTGTCTTATTAATGGCATGACTGCCCACAAATATATGCCATTTGGCATTTTTCTTATGGGTTAAAAAGGATGGACATCTCATGGGGATATATCTTCTTGAATGGATCATTTTTGCTAACAAGTTGCATTAGTTCAACATGTTTTATCAGGTTTATTTGATGATGGGAGGCTTGAGAAGCTATTACTAGGCCACGAGATCAACGTCATATTGGATGCCTCTGTTGGTAGTTCATTTCAAAGTTCCTTGAGGTAGATTTCATTGAACTTTATTTGAAGCCCGGTTATCTTTTGGAAAGTGGTCCAGGTGTGGATTGACTCGATGTGGCCAAGACAACTGAGACTTTATATGAAGCTTTTGCTCGAATTCTTTCCGGTAGATGACTCCTAGGAATTTTGTTTTAGTTGGAGTTGAAGAATCCCTAAGTTTTTGTGGGGAAACTTAGCAAGGTTAGGACAATTTGCTTGCCTTTGACTCTATAAGTGTATAGAGTCCAACACCAGCATAAAGGCTAAGGAAAATATCAAAAATTAAAGAACCATATCAAGATTTGACTGTTTGATACAACACCAGCATAAAGTCTAAGGGAAATATCAAAAATTAAAGAACCATATCAAGATTTGAGTTATTCATCAACAATAACTCTATAAGCTAGCTCATGATCTTATTTTGTTGCTTTTAGAAGCTTTAAATTTTGTAATATTTTGCTTGTTTTTTTTTCTCTTCTATAGGATTGCATCAATTCATTTAATAGGAGTTTTTTGGGTCATAGACTTTCCATACTTTGCTAGGATTATCCAAGGTTTATAAATAGGACCTTACTTTATACTTTGATTTTAGGAGATAAAATTCTCTTAAAGAAACTTGTTGGCAATCTTTTGAGCTTTGGTGAGTTCTTAGTTATATTTTCTCACTTCTGAGTTCTCTCTCCCAACAATTTTCTTTTCTCCACATACGACTGCTAATCCCAAAACACAGTCTCCCTCAACCCCTTCAGAACTCTCTTACATATTCCCCCATTATCCTACATCTTGCTAAGGCCTCATTTACTTGCCAACCCAAAAATATTTCAGCTTATTGACCTCTTTTTTGGTGAGATTTGCTTTCTTTTTAAAGCCTATGATCTAGGCATAAGATTTTCCTACCGACTCTTCTAGAGGACTAATACTGAGAACCACACTATTTAGAGATTTAAACTGCTCCGTGACTACCCTTAAGTCTCACATTTGTGGTTTCAAATCAACAACATCTAGTTGAGTTGATTGGAACCAACACGTTGAAATTTAAGGCAGGTTCCTATAAAGATTGAGAGTGCCCTAGGAAGACTTTTTGGACTTGGGAGCTTTCGTTCTACGACACACGCAATTTACACAATACACACATAAACACCATAATCCACACATAATTCATTAGCTAAAATCAAAATCAAATTTAAAAATGAAATGAAAACCCTCATAATACTAATTCGAGAACCTTCGGCACGGGTTGACCGGCGCGATGTCGAGAGCATTTTGCTGAACCCGGGTTGTCTCTTAGGTGAAGACTAGCCAACATTTCGCTTGGCAGACGACTTTGATCGGTGCATCGAATCGCATTCGCCGCGATGTGCGTGGGTCGGACTCAAATTGAATTGATCACCGACGATTGTCCAGACGATCCTGGGTGACAAACGAACAACGCGAGCGTGTCCGAAGCTTCAAATTTACATAGGAAAGATACTCATTTTGTTATAGTTTCGTGCACGAGTGAATCACGTGCAAATCAACGTGTTTGAATAATAATAATAATAATAATAATAATAATAATAATAAAAGTTTGAAACTCCATTTAAAACCCTCACGCCTCCCCACTCTCACTTTGGAACACTCTCGGCCGGCTCTAGCCCGATCCCTCTCACGCTCGACGCCCACATCCCTTAACCCCTCACCTACTCCCCATTTACTCTCTCACACCGCATTCATACGAGCTCTAAGAATCCTTATTCTCCTCCACCCGTAACCATCTTCCTCCTCTGACCGAGAAACACAAGAGTTCCTCCTTATTTTTCTCAGATTGAGAGCAACATTAATGGCTACATCACCTCACGAGACTCCCTTTTTTTTAAATGGCTCTCATTATTCAGTCCACATAGAGGAAGCTCTAGCCGCTCCCCATGCTCTCGCGATCACCTCTTTGCTGTTGGCAGTGCCTCGCCAATCCCCTTGTCTCATCGACGGCCTCCACTATGCTGGCACCAGCTGATCGTTTTTTTTTTCTTGTTGACGGCTTAATGTTTTTGTTTGATTGCTCGATATTTTCACTTGGTGGTTCGACTTCAGCTTAGTTGCTCATTTTTTACCGGAAAACCGGAATGCTTGGTTTTGTTGCTTGACATTTTAGTTTCTTACTCGAGCCCTTGATATTTCTGCCTGCCACTTGTTTCCCTGTTTGGTTTCTTAGTGGTTTTGCTGCTATGCTTAATTTTTCTTGTTTGTTTTGGTCGATATTCCTGTTGCTTTGCTCGACAATCTTCATTATATTGAAATTTATCTACATCATCCCTATGTAGTTGGATTTTTGCAAGTTGTTTGATGATTTGTTTCACTTTGATGTTGAGTTCAGTTAAACAAAAATTAAAAAAATAACTTTAATATTGATCGGCTAAAATTTTTGGACCGTTAATGCTTATCAAAGAACTATTTAATGTTATATGCGTTAAAGATTTTTAACAAAACAGTCATTTGACGGAATGTGCACTCTTGGTAACACCGTTTAAGACTAGCCGGGAAAGAAATGGGATTTAAGATTCTATGGATTTTACAGTTGTTTTTCTTTACTGTTTGACAACATTTAGTTCAGGTCTTTCTAAAATATTGCTCTAAATCGGTTAGCAAACAACCATTTAAAGTTTGTTTTCCTCTTTTATTTGTGTAACGTTTGCTAACATTTAGTTTAAAAAAAATAGCATGATGTTGCGAATGCAAGGGTTGCATTTACATAAATATCTCATTCACGTATGGATCGTATGGATGCTTTATTTTAAATTTCGTGGATGGATTATTTAAAAAATTATCTGCATATCTTTACTTGATTATCATTATGAAATGGGCATGATAAGGTGAACAATTTAAAAATTTTGTTTAGGATAAACTGTCAGGTATTCTTCTTGAAGGTAGGGATACGCTATAAAGGATTGTGAGCCTGTTAGCCACATGCGATTTAAATTGCTATGTGTCAGAATTCTTTCTTAAATTGGGAATTCTTTTATTAAATTCACATATGAATTTCTTCTTATCTGAAATCTTGTAGTTGATTGTGTTTACTAATGCAACTTTTCATATGAAAAAAATATTATATTTGCAGCTTTAGCCGAGTCAAGTATCGAATAAATAATTCCATATTTATGTTCAACAAGAATTTCCTGGATGATTGAAGAAATGAAGAATTATGGTGTGTATCACTGAATCGTTCTTATAACTTTTGCCTTAATCTATATTTGGGCTTAGAATGGTTATATACACTTCATTTAATTTCTATATATCTATTCGCATATTAAACGACTGGATTTCATTGTCTTGCTTTACACATATACCACCTTACATATGTGTAGATTTTTGCTTTTATGTGGTATAAAAGTTTAATAGCGAGAAATATGAAAAGTAAAGTTCATAATATGTGAACATATAATATTTAAAAAAAACATGTAAAATACAACATGAAGTAAACTTGTTGAATTTGGAGTTATGTGGTATGTATGCAAATTTTTCTTATTGAACATACCTTGCTGCACACAAGAAGAGATTGAGTCTTAAATATGCGAATGTGTTAGATACATGTGGTATGCATGCAAATCCTCCTTATGAAAAAAAATATTTATCTGCGTGTGAGAAAACTTTAGATTTCAGAAATATAGATATATGAGTTTTGTATGGAATGGTACAAGCGACAAATTTTAATTTGATTAAGAAGTAAAAAATGGTTGACACATTGTTCATTCAGTTACAATTACTTATGAGCTTTTAGCATCAGAGATTTTAATCTAGGTCTGCTCGATTGTTGTGTTATTATTTTGCTTGGTTATTGTCAATTCAATATTTGACAATTTTAGAATTGCATATCAGTAATTTTCTAATGCCCGTGAAATCAGATTTTGTGAGCTTTACATGCCACAAGGCTCCTTCATTTGAATTTAAAGAAGTTAAAATATTCATTACTTCCTAAATACTCACATGTTCAACATTCAAATTCTTGAGTATTTACACATTCAATAATTAAATTTAAAATGAAGTTACAAGTTCTATAATTTTTCAATATTTCTATGACAAACACTTCCAATTCTTATATATTTACAAATCTGACACCTAAATCTAATTTTATATCACTGTGGCTTGTGGAGCCTTGCATGCTATCAGTGCTTAAATACTTACACTTGGGGAATTTAAATGCATGCCAACTATGCTCATGTGTAAACATACATGATATCAAATTTTTTATGAATTATATATATAGCATTCAATATATTTACATATGCAATGCTTGATTCAATATTTAGAAAGTTTTCTCTAGTGTTCAGAATATTTATGTATTGGTGCTTGGTGTTGGATGCTTGATATACTTTATTGCTTAAAGATTAACAATCCTCATATATTCATATTGTTGATGCCGATTTTGGAAATTGTACTTGCACATCATATATTTCTAATGTGCTTACATGCTGATATTAATTACTTCACCTCTGCATCTTTTTATTGGTACACCTAAAACTATATGGGTAACCCTTGTGATATGTGATGAAAAATTTAGATGACATAAACATGAAATTTAGTTGCTAAATATGTAAATATATGAAGAATTTGATGGTAAGAATGCAATGGTGCGATGAAGTTCTTGATAGCCTTGTTTTATAAAAAAATATGAAATCTTTTATATTTTAGTTTCATAAAAAAGGGAAATCATATCTATATCCTATGATTTCTATGTGACACATATTTAAAATAATTATAGCTCCAAAGTGATATAACGTTTGGAGTCTTTATGGCTTATTGGTTATGGACGCGTGGCATTTAAGGGCCCTTGCAGTTTGCTGAAATTATCTTTTGGTCAAATAAGATACATGGATTGAGCCCTTTGTATTGGGCTGATTTAATTATTATCATTTTTATTTACTGAAGTTGGTTTTCAGTAACATGAAATGCATGAATTGAGATCCTTTAGGTATGTTGATTTAATTAAGGGTTCTTGTAGCTTATTGAAATTGGCTTTTGATTGCATGAAACACATGAATATAGATCTTTATAGTGTGTTGATACAATTACTTACCTTATAAAAAAGGGCGAGAAAGTCTCATTTCAATGGAATACATGGTTGTCAAACATTATCCAAGAAAAGTTGAATTTGCACTTTAAGGTGGTCTAACACTTTTTTATGCTTTTATTCTCCTTGTGTTCTTTATATATCCCTCTCGGTGTTCCAGTTTATGTTGTTTAGAATATGATTTCACATGGATTCATGTAGCATAATTAAATCTTGAATTTGATAGCGTTGGTGTGGGCAAGCCCAACCTTATATGAAATAAACATGAGGCTAAACCTTGTGTTAGGATAGCAGAGTTAAGAGGGTGATTGCCAACCAATTTCAGAGTGCAACTTGGCTCAAGTTGTTCCAAGTGGTAAAAAATAGTTGGATTCCATTGTTGGAGGGGGAAGAAATTAGTATGTTAATGTGCATTTCTAGTTCTTTATGGTTATTTTGAGGTTCACATACTATACTGTTAATAACTAGTGGTTTGTTGTGGAAAGAGTAACATATAAAGGTGGTATGAAATTGAAAGATTAAACTTAAGTGTTAGATATGCAAAACATGGGAATTGGATGATATGTGTAAATTTCTTTAAAACCTCCATTTCTTTTACAAGATCAACTATTTATTTTTGTTGGTTCCTCTTTTACACATAAAGCAAAGCGAGGCAATTCAAATGTCAAGAGAATTTACATACCCTTAAATCACATTCAAAATTCAGAAGGTATTTATTTGTTAATTGTATACTTTCTATGCTTGGAAATGATGACAAAGATTGAAAAATTGATACATCTTACATGCTGGTGCTCTTTCTTAAAATGATATGTTATTAAGATACTTGAACTGTTTTTTTTTACTTGCAAATCATGATACATGAGATATATTAGGAAACACATCGAGGGGGACATTTACATAAATACTACACAACTCTTATATGTTTACATTCCTAACACCCAACCTACAATTTTCATGCATGTACCACCTTACCCATGCCATCCTTATATGCTCATATGTAACACCTAAAGTTTTAAATGACACATCCTTTCAAGATAACACTCGGATATGGGTAAACTTCAAATTTCAGTTAGAGATTGTATATACAATAAGCGTTGATATGTTCTTCTATGCAAACTTATGTGTTTCATTATTATGTTATACTATTAATTATTTCAACATTTGGGAAGTTTGATATGCAGCACATAATTCTCGTATATTTACATATTCAACAGTTAAATTTCATTCTTTTTATACGCAATTCAAATCACTTATATTATATCATAAATATTACTTTCATTTGCATTTTAAAGTTGAAATACATCCTTTCATTCACACATAAGATTAAATTTTGGTGTTAGAAACATAAATACATAGGGATTGAATATTAGACATAGAAACCTTCATAACATTCTCATATGCTTTTCTTAATATCAATGGTAGAGATACTCATATTCAAATGGAGACATTCATAACATGGTGATATATGAACCATCGAACGGGCTATAAGTTGGATGATTCGAGGTTAAAGACAATGATGCTTAACACTTATGGTGCTAAAAGTGAGATAATAGAATAGTATATCTTGGCCCGAGGATCTTCGGTAGGGTTCATGATGGATGTTACTATTCACCAACACTTGGTGAGAAGTTTCACTTGTTTTCCTGGGCTGCTGGTAGCTCCAGCCCAACAACTTGACTAATTTGTGCACCATTTCATTTACAAAACTATATGTACAACAAAGCCTTTTCTTGTAGCGCCAACATTTTGGCTGCTAAGTGAAAGTCGATGACCTGACAAATTAATAATTTTGGGTGTTACCTTCTACAGTGTTACATTCTACAGGTCCACTTATTAGTCACCTTGATTGGGATAGGAGTTGCCCTTCTTTGATTGTTTTGTTGGTAGCTTGTATCCGAGGTTGGAGTTGGACGGAAAAAAACACAAAATGTTTATGATTGCCTACGAAGGTCCCTATCTTTTGATTTTGAGGCTACCCCTAACTCGAATTATTATAGTCAGCTCCGATCATTCATATTCGCGACAACTTACTTTTTTATACACGCATATGCATATATCTCCTCATGATTCGTTTACTTTTTGCATATTGTTATGTTATGTTTATAATACTAACCATTTTGCAGCAGCATTGTAGGCAACAGATACGCGCCATTACTTTTCTTTTCATGTACTTTTATTTTACCTCTCTTTATTATATGTTTTATCTATGCATAATTTATTACACTTGTAGAGACTCCTAGAGTAGACAATAGTAGGGCATATGTTTAGGAGGAACCCTACGATAGACTCTAAGACTCAACAATAATTACATACTCACATACAGACCCTAAACCCAGAACTATCATGGTAAGGAGCTCGAAGTAAGCTCCAAGCGGATGGAGGATGACTTCAGAAGACGATCAAGAATCAACAATGAGGCGAATCTACCTCAGCAAAACCTTTTCATAGTTTTAAATAACATAAACCCATAAGATTTCAAGGTTGTTCGTCTAACACGACGTAAATCCTCACCTTATGTTTTAGGCCTTTGCACAATCATGTTGTGTAGTATAAGTCTTAACTCTTTTATGATTACGAGGTTGCTGTTCACTACGACACAAATCCTTTTATCTTTCTATATTATTTGCACGATTAGATTCTGTGTAAGTGTAAGCCCTAAACTTTAAATAATTGGCAGGAATAAATATCGAATAATTTCATTTCTAAATTATGAAACCGAACAAAAGATGGCTAGGGAGGTCATTGAGGTTCGCCTCAAAGTCTATGACTACCCCTACATTTCGTTTCTTTGGATTCCGAAAATAACTGTTCCCACATAGTTCATTCCCACTTGACTTTTTTATAAACAATCTTGAAAATTCAATTTTTAATTCTTGAAGACAAAATTTTCAATCATTATCGAGATTTTCTTAAGCGACTTCGATCATTTAAAATATAATTAACTGCAGGGGTTTCTCCCTATAGGAAATTAAGAACTCAGATAATATAAACTCCATCTAATCTTTCAATATTAGGTAGAGGAACCTGTAAATCACATAAAATGTTCACTGACCAAACGAATGTCATAAATTACTCAGTTTATATAATTGGGCTCACCGCCAAGTAGTATGTCTATCTCTCGGGAAAACATATTATTTGTGGTGTTGTGCTCGATTATTTAAACTATTAAATATATGAAATCTATTCAGTCTCATTTTTTTAAAGTCAAAATATAATTTTCAAAACTAAAACTACATTTGTATATTAAATTAAATTATTTTCAAAGACAACCGACAAATTCTAATTGTCCTCGCTTTACTGTGACGGTTCTGAGTTTAGGGTTTTTATGTGAGCATGTAATTATTGTTGAGTCTCAGGGGTTTTTCGTAGGCTTCCTCCTAAATATATGCCCTACTAGTGTCTACCATAGGGGTCTCTGCAATCATACTAAATTATGCGTAAATAAAACATACAGTAAAGCGTGGTAAAATAAAAGTACAGGAAAAGAAAGTAATGACGCGTACTTGCTGCCTCCAACGCTGCTGCAAAAGGGTTAATATCATAAACATAACATAAAAATGTGTAGAAAGTAAACGAATCATGAGGAAATATGAGTACATGCATGTATAAGAAAGTCAATTGTCGTGTGTATGAAAGGTCAGAGCTGGCTATAAGAATTCGAGTTACGAGTAGGCTCAGACTAAAAAAATAGAGACCTTCGTAGGCAACCATAAACAATCTGTGTGCTTTGTCCCGTTCAACCTCGGATACAAGCTACCAACAAACCAATCAATAATCAAAGAAGGACAACTTCTAGCCCTTTTTAGGTGACTAACAAGTGGACCCGTAGAAGGTAACATCCAAAATTATTAATTTGTCAGGTCATCGACTTTCACTTAGCAGACAAAATGTTGGTGCCACAAGAAAAGACTTTGTTGTATATATAATTTTGTAAATCAAGTAGTACACAAATTAATCATGTTGTTGGGCTAGAGCTACCAGCAGCCCAGGAAAGCAAGGGCAACTTTTCGCAAAGTGTTCGTGAATAGTAACATCCATCCTGAACTACCGAAGGTCTTGGGCCAGGATATACTATATTCTATTATCTCACTTTGAGCATCAGAAGCATTTCACATCATTGGCTTTAACCTCGAACCATCCAACTTATAGCCCGCTCGATGATTCATATATCACACATTATGAATGTCTCCATTTGAACTTGAGTGTCTCCACCATTGATATTAAGAAAAATATATGAGAATATTATGAAAGTTTGCATGTCTAGTATTTAATCCCTATGTGTTTATGTTTCTAACACAACTTTATTTTTTTGTGTGCATGAACCTTTAAAATGTAAATGAAAGTAATATTTATGATGTAATATGAGTGGTTTGAATTGTGTATAAAAGGAATAAAATTTAACTGTTAAAAGTGTTAATATACGAGAATTATGTGCTACATATCAAACTTCCCAAATTCTGAAATAATCGACAATATAACATAAGAATGAATCACATAAGTTTACATAGGACATCTCAACGGTTATTGTATACAATCTCTAACTAAAATTTGAAGTTTACCCATATCTGAGTGTTATCTTGAAAGGATGTGCCATATAAAACTTTAGGTGTTAAACACATGAGCATATAATGATGACATGAGTAAGGTGATACATGCATGAAAATTGTAGTTTGGGTGTTAGAAATGTAAGCACATAAGAATTGTGTATTATATATGTGAATGTTCCTCTTGATGTGTTTCCCAACATATCTCATGTATTATGATTTTGTTGACCTCGCTTTCGGTTGAAAATTGTAGTCGTAGAACCTTTCTGTCGACTACTCCTAGAAAACTAGTGAAGGAGCCCTCCCCGTTAACAATTCTGAACTTTTCTTCACTCGACATGACGTTTCATATAGTAGTTTTGACCGCTATTGCTTAGCAGGTAAGACTACTCTGAAGGAACTCAGGGAGTATTCCTATTGGACTGTCGGCCTTAGGATTGACTTTGTCCCCGCCGTCCTCTGCACTGTTCTATTTGATTGAACTCATACTAGAATTTTGATAGGATTCGGACCGCGACGCGTTTTTGACCCGATCGACAACGAGGTTGTCCGGACGACTCTGGATGACGAAACGGACTGCGCCAATGCGTCCAGAACATCAATTTTGCCTAGGGGGGACGTTCGTTTCGTTGCGACGGCACGTCTTGGGGAAAATATATATTTAAATGCTAATTATAATAATAAATAATAGTTTATTATTATTATTATTATAATTAATAACTTATATTAAAAATCCTTAACCTAATTTCTTTTCCCCCTCTCCCGTTTTTTCCTCTCGCGCCCGTGGCCCTGCCTTTTCGGTTGCCCGACCCGCTCCTTCGTGCCGTTGGAGGGATTCGTTCCCGCGTTTGCCTCTCACACGCGAGACAAATCTCGCAGACGTCCATCCCTCGTATCCTATCTTCTGCGTTCTGAGTTCGATCTTCTCTTCCGCGCACATCCTCTGCGAGCATCTATCCTCTGCCTCTCTCGATCTCTCGAGCCATATGCAATCTCTTAATCATTCCTTCTCCTTTTCTGGTCTATATGAGACTTTCGTTTGGTGCGTTTCAGAGCGCCGAAAATTTTGGAAAGGAAGGGAAAACTCTGCCAAATTTCTTTCTCACTTTCTTCTTTAGTTCCTAGTGCTGGGGTTGACTTCCTCTGGCTGTTGAAGAGGAGTGTAGGTTGTGAAGTATTCTCTTTCTGAAATCCCTGTATTACATTCTGCTTTAAGGAGGTACCTTCCTCCCCCCCCTTTGCGCCTTGCTTCCTTTCGGTTTTCTCTCTGCCGCGCCACTGAGCATGACTTTGTTGGATGG
>NW_018221129.1:22929-23797 GCF_001263595.1 Phalaenopsis equestris
CTCTATGCTGTTGTTCTTATTTAAGATGTATATTGGCTTCATATCTTGATGTTTCAAAAACATGCGGGTTGTTCCTTGGCTTTGGATGGCTCGATTTTACCTTAAGATGACTGAGTATTAATTTCTATTAAGGCTTGGGTTTTAATCTATGCTTGGACCCTGTTTTGGCTTTGAATGACTCGGTTTTAGCCTCTATTGGGGCTCGATTTTGCCTGATCTAGTCCTTGATTTTTTTTTTGCATACTTGTGAAGCTTATTTTGGCATGAGATCTGTATGTTGTTGGCTACTCCAAGTCCTATATATGTGCAGGTTTATCCCCACATGATTTAAAGTTGGTGTAGGGCGTGGTTTTACTTGTTCTTGGCCCTACTCGAGAGTTTGGCTTGGTTTGGCTTTGCCTTTTCTGGACCTTACCCGAGAGCTGGTTTGGAGGGTGGGCTCAGTTTTGCTTGTTTGACCCTGTTTTAGCCTTAAATGGCTCGGTTTTAGCTTTCCTTGGAGCTCATATTTTCTTGCTTTGGCTCTTACTCGAGAAGTGGTTTGGAGGAGGGGCTTGATTTCGTTTGGTCTGACCATTACCCGAGAGCTTGTTGAGAGCCTGTTTTGTGCCCCTTTTTTTTGCTCCTACCCGAGAGCTTATAGTGGAACTGGCCCGTGCCTTGCCCTACCCGTGAGCTTGTTGGTGGGCTATTTGGAGTCGTTTCGCTTTTTCTTGCTGTACTCAATTAGCTGATATTTTGTTGATGAATCAAGTTTGTCATCCAAAAAATTATAATCATTTTAGTTATCCTCTTATGTATGTCGAGGGAGCATAGTAGCCACTGGTGGCTCCTTTTGGTGCCTCGACCGTGAGGGTTCACAACCCCC
>NW_018221129.1:24099-25767 GCF_001263595.1 Phalaenopsis equestris
TTTCCTTTTGTTCGAGTTGTGGAATTTGAAAATTCATTTTCAGGGGAGCATGTGGTTGGTTTAAATTGAATTCATAAAGGATGTTTCGGGAGTTTGACATTAAAGTCGTGATATCGTTTGAATGCAGGCTCGGGTGTGTGTGAACATGTAGTTAGTGGTAGAGCCATGTGTGCGACCGTCACATTGACTTGGGTTGATCCCCTTATAAAAATGTGAGAAAGTGATATCCATTCGGATTGATTCAAGGATTTTCGTGTTTTCCTTTTTCAGGTCTTTTCGTCATGAGTTCTTAGAGCTGATTCATCCTTCGTTCTTTTTGATGTTTTAGATGGATCAGTCCCTCCTCTCTCACCCCATTTTTGTTCTTTTTTTCTTGCTTCTTGGTTCGGTTTTTGATGCTTATGTCTGACACATAAGTATCCACGTATAACCTTTTGCTATACGTGAAATCATCAAGCAAGGTCGCAAGTAGGTTGGTTTTGTTTTGGGGCTTAGGGCGGTGATGACAAAGGCACACCAGAGATAAAAGAATATGTTATGTCATCCTACGATATCAAGATCCGATTCAGGAACCCATCAGGATCTGATTCAGGAACCCGGTGAGCTGTAGGATGACAGTATTATTCACCGACAGAAGACTGGCAGGAGTTGACCCGAACCTTCTTAGGTTGTTGGCAGCCTTATGCCCGACAGCGCGATCGACTCGTGGACAACTACTTTTCTAAATTGTAAAAATACATTTTTCGCTACATACAAAATTGATACAGCCCACTTTTCGCATGTTTGAAACCTATTTGCATGCTGAAAATATAAATTTTAAATACATTTTAAACATTGGTTGTCCACATGTTGATCACCTGTTTAGGCTAAGGAATACCCTCCTGAGTTAGGTTTGATAAGACACCCTTCTAGTTGAGTGGCGGACTTTATACATCTGGGTGACCGAGTAGCCTTCGACGACCCTCAAGTACTAATATATAGTTGAGTCTAGCCCCTACCCGAGTGCTTGCGGCCCCCTCTTTTTGGACTTTTTCATATGTTTTTCTTGGAATTTTTGGACAAAGCACTCGTGGTCTTTTTTCGGGATTTTCCCGTGTTTTCTATGATTTTAATCAATTTATTGATTCGTCGATTTCCTCGCTTTTCTCTAATCGTGAGTCTTTTGACAATCTTTCTCGAGATTTCTAGACGATGTTTCTTTGTTTTCGTTTATATAAAACATTTTAGTCTGCTTCCTCAAGTTTTGTTGCTTGTACCTGTCGCATCAATTACACTTAAGGAACAACGAATCTCCCAGGTATACAAGTTTGTTTATGTTTATATCATGTTATGCTCTTATAATCACTTCCCCGCTGTAACTTTTACTTTTCTTTACACTGCATGTTGTACTGCTTTCTTTACTGCATACCCTACTGCTTGTCCTGTGCTACATATTATACTGTTATGCTATACACTATACAACTTCAACTTGTTCCCTATAAAATATCTGAAGAACTACAACCATAGGGCCGCTGAATTTGACATTATAACCCGACACTCTAGAAAACTTAAACTCGTCGCGACAAAAAGCTTGGAACTAGCGCGGTGGGCAACACGACCATCTTCAACAGCAGAACATGTCTTCCCCAACTAAACCATTCATTTCCTAGAATTTCCTAGAAATTAAAA
>NW_018221129.1:25777-31142 GCF_001263595.1 Phalaenopsis equestris
AAACAACAATCCATAGGATTTTGAGGTTGTTCATCTAGCGCAACATAAATCCTCAACTTTTCGTTAGACATTCGTATAGCTCTGCTGTACGATATAAACCCTAACTCGTATTAGGATTCCGAGGTTGTCTTCCGTCACAACTTAAATCCTCACATCTTCCAGGCTGTTTGTGTGATTGTTTCACACGAATGTAAGCCCTAATTAAATAAAAATTGCTAGGATAAAACACTTGAATATTTCTCCTCAAAACTGAAGCCAAACCATAGGGTAGATTTGGAAGTCACCGAGGTTCTCCTTCGGATCTAACACATCCCCTAGTTCTTCCTCCTTTGGATTTTTGCATACCTCTTTATCCGATTTCTTTGAAAAGTCTTATCCTTTTGACCTCCTCGAAGATAATCTTTCCTGATTTTTATCGAGAGTATTCTAGATTATTCTTAAGTGACTTCTGTCATTTAAGATGTAATTAACTATAGAAGTTTGCCCTTATAAGAAACTTTTCCGAACCCACCTTAAAATAAACGCTATTTAATTTTTAATATTAAATAAGGAAATTTGTCGGCAAATAAAACGTTTTCACAGACCAAACGAACGTTATATATTTCTTAGGTTATTTGATCGAGCCTCATCCTCAAGTCTTGTGTTTATCCCTTAGGATAAATACAAAATTTGAAGTAGAGCGCTCTTTCATTTAAACTGTGAAGATTATGGGGTCAATTTAATTTCATATTTTTCTAAATTTAAATCTATGTGTAAATTAAAACGTCCTTCCGAAGCGGACGATGAGATTCGATTCCGGTGACCGACAGCTTCCTATGGGCAACTCTCCCAACTCCAGTAATAAAAATGGCTCAAATATCTCAATAGCATATCAGTTTGAAGAAAAACTCAAGCATGGATGATGTATCATTTTTTTTAATTTTTTTTTTGTCATCATTTCCAAGCATAAAGCACATACAATCAACAAATGAATACCTTCTAAAATTTGCATGTGATTTAAGGGTATGTAAATTTCCTTGCCATTTAAATTCCTATCGGCATCTAGTTATGAATATGTAAGGACGGTTAATCTTTAAGCTATAAAGTACATCAAACATCTGCTACCAGAGTCAATACATAAATATTTTGAGCAATAGAGAAAACTTTCTAAATATTGAACAAACATTGCATATGTAAATATAATTAATGATATATGTGTAATTCATAAAAAATCTCATATCATGCATGTATACACATAAGCATAGTTTACATGCATTTAAATTCCTTAAGTGTAAGTGTTTAAACATTGATAACATGCAAGACTCCACAAACCATAATGATGTAAAATTAGATTGTGTCAGATTTGTAAATATATAAGAAATTGGAAGTGGTATGTAAATGTTCATGAATCACAAAATTTATAACTTCATTTTAAATTTAACTATTGAATGTGTAAATATTCGAGAATTTGAATGCTGAACATGTCAGTATTTAGGAATTAAAGAAATTTGTAACTTGTTTCTTTAAATTCAAATGTTAAATATGCAAACACATAGGAGTCGTGGCATGTAAAACTCACAAAATCTGATTTCACAGGCGTTAAAAAATTATTGATTTGCAATTCCAAAATTCTTAAATATTGAATTGGCAATAATCAAGCATAATAATAACACAACAGTCGAGCAGACCTAGCTTTAAACTCTTGATGCTAAAAGCTCATAAGTAATTGTAACTGAATAAACAATGTGTCAACTATTTTTGACTTAATCAAACCAAACTTTTTCGCTTGTATCATTCCTTACAAAACTCATATTTATTTTTATGATATCTAAAGTTTTCTCACACGCAGCCAAATATTTCTTTTTGTGAGGAGGATTTGCATATATATCACATGTATTTTACACATTCACATATTTAAGACCTAATCTTTTTTTGTGTACAACAAGATATGTTTCGTAAGAAAAATTTGTATACAAACCACATAAGTCCAAATTTAGCAAGTTTACTTTCTGTTTTATTTTACATGTTTTTTTTTAATAATATGTGTTCTCATATTATGAACTTTACTTTTCATACTTCTCACTATTAAACTTTCATACCACATAAAAATAAAAATCTACACATGAGTAAGGTGGTATATATGTAAAACAAGACAATGAAATCCAGTAATTTGATATGTGAATATATATATATATATATATATATAGAGATTAAGGTAGAAGTTATAAGATCGTTTCAGTTTTTCAAACCGTAATATTCCTTAGTTCTATCATCCAGCAAATTCCCTGTTATATTTTACATGTTTTTTTTTTAAATATTATGTGTTCTCATATTATGAACTTTACTTTTCATACTTCTCACTATTAAACTTTCATACCACATAAAAATAAAAATCTACACATAAGTATGGTGATATATATGTAAAGCAAGACAATGAAATCCAACCATTTGATATATGAATATATATATATATATAATAATAATAATAATAATAATAATTGAATGAAGTGTATATGAATCATTCTAAAGCACATATCGAGATTAAGGTAGAAGTTATAAGATCGTTTCAGTTTTTCAAACCGTAATATTCCTTAGTTCTATCATCCAGCAAATTCCCTGTTATATTTTACATGTTTTTTTTTTAAATATTATGTGTTCTCATATTATGAACTTTACTTTTCATACTTCTCACTATTAAACTTTCATACCACATAAAAATAAAAATCTACACATAAGTATGGTGATATATATGTAAAGCAAGACAATGAAATCCAACCATTTGATATATGAATATATATATATATATAATAATAATAATAATAATAATAATTGAATGAAGTGTATATGAATCATTCTAAAGCACATATCGAGATTAAGGTAGAAGTTATAAGATCGTTTCAGTTTTTCAAACCGTAATATTCCTTAGTTCTATCATCCAGCAAATTCCCGTTGAACATAAATATGGAATCATTTATTTGATTCTTGACTTGCGCTAAAGCTGCAAATACAATCTTTTTTGTTATATGAAAAGTTGCATTAGCAAACACGACAAACTAGAAGATTTTGATATAAAGAAATTCATATGCAAATCAGATAAAAGAATTCCCAATTCAAGAAAGAATTCTCACACATAGCAATTCAAGAAAGAATTTAAGAAAGATTGTGGCTAACAAACTCACAATCTTTTGTGGCCTATCCTACTTTCAAAAGTGATACCTGTCAATTTATCCTTAACATAATTTTTAAATTGGTCACCTTTTCATGCCAAGTAAAGATATGAAGATAAATTTCTAAATAATCCATTCACGAAATTAAAGTAAAATATACGATACGATCCATACGTGAATGAGATATTTATGTAAATGCAGCCCTTGCATTCGCAACATCATGCTATTTTTTTAACTAAATGCTGTCAAACAACACGCAAATAAAGTAAAAGAGGAAATACAACTTTAAATAACTGTTTGGTAATCAATTTAGAGTAATACTTAAGAAAGACCTGAACTAAATGCTACTAAACAGTAAAGAAAAATAACTATAAAATCCATAGGATATTTAATCCCATCTCTCTCGGCTAGTCTTGAACAGTGTTACCAAGAGTGCACCATTCATGTCAAATGATTGCTTTGTAAAAAATCTTTAAGACACATAACATTAAATGGTTCTTTGATAAGCATTAACGGTCCAAACACTTTAACCGATCAACATTAAAGTTATTATTTTTTTATTTTATTTTTTGAACTATATCAAAGTGAAACAAATAATTAAGCATCTTACATGCATCCAAGCATCCAAGTACATAAAGATAATGTATAGATAAATTTCAGCATAATGAAGACTGTCGAGCAAAGCTAAAGGAATATCGACCAAACAAACAAGAAAAATTAAGCATAGCAGCAAAACTGCTAAGAAACCAAACAGGAAAACAAGCAACAAGCTGAAATATCAAGCGCTTAAGTAATAGCTGAAAGATTAAGCAAGAAAACCAAGCATTTGAGTAAAAAATGAGCAACTATGATGAAGCCGAACCACCAACTGAAAATATTGAGCAATCTAACGAAAATATCTATCCGTCGACAAGAAAAGAAACGTGCAGCTGGTGCCGGCATGGTGTAGGCCGCCGGTGGGAAAAGGAGGCCGGTGAGGCACTGCTTGCGGCAAAGAGGTGATCGCAAGAGCATTGGGAGCGGCTAGGGCTTCCTCTGTGTGGACCGAATGGTGTGAGCCATAAAAAAGGAGTCTCGTGAGGTGAGGTAGCTGTTAAAACTGCTCTCGGTTTGAGAAAAATAAGGAGGAACTCTTGTTTCTCGGTTGGAGGAGGCAGACGGTAATGGGTGGAGGAGAATATGGATTCTTGTAGCTCGTATGAATGCAACGTGAGAGGGTAAAGGGGGTGTAGGTGAGGGGCTAAGGGTTGTGGGAGTCGCGCATGAGAGGGATCGTGCTAGAGCCGGCTTAGAGTGTTCCAACGTGAGAGTGGGGAGGCGCGAGGGTTTTAAAGGGAGTTTTAAACTTTTACTATTATTATTATTATTATTATTATTATTATTCGAACACGTTGATTTGTGCGTGATTCACTCGTGCACGAAACTATAAAAATATTGGTGTCTTTCATAGGTAAATCTGACTTTTCGGATACGCTCGCGCGGTCCGTTTCATTATCTGGGGTCGTCTGGAGATGTTCATCGACGATCGAGTCAATTTGAGTCCGACCCACACACAACAATATTAATGTGATTTGATGAGCCGATCGGACTCGTCCGTCAAGCAAAATGCTGATTAGTCCTCACCTAAGCGACGACCCGAGTCCATTAAAACGCCCTCGACAACGAGTCAGTCAACCTATGCCGAAGGGTCTCGAATTCGTATTTAGAGGGTTTTCATTTCATTTTTAAATTTGATTTTGATTTTAGACAGTGAATTATGTGTGGATTATGTTGTTTATGTTTGTATTATGTAAATTGTGTTGTGTCGAAGAACGAGAGGTCCTAAGTCGAAAAGGTTTTCCTAGGGCACTCTCAATCCTTATAGGAACCCGCCATATGTTGGTTCCAATCAACTCAACTAGATGTTAAGGATTTGAAACCACAAATATGAGACTTAAGGGGAGTCAAGGAGCTGTTCAAATTTCTAAGTAGTGTGGGTCCCAGTACTAGTTCTCTAGAAGAGCCAATGGGGAACTCCTATGACTAGATACTAGACTCTGAAAAGGAAACAAAAGTGACAAAAAATGAGGTCAACACAGTCCAGAACCCAATATAGGGAGGCATTTTCTTTGTTGTGAGCAATAGATATAAAAAATCATGGCTCCTTAACTGCCATTCCAAAACTAATAATAACATCTCTGTAGTTCCCTAACATCCCAAACATTTGATTTTGGAGTTTC
>NW_018221130.1:0-7815 GCF_001263595.1 Phalaenopsis equestris
ATAATTTAAATTTAGAACTAGAATGACTTCTTAAAATGCGTATTTATTCATCTTTTGTTATTTTTTTTTTTTACATAGATATTGGGAAGTTGGCTCCCATAAACTTTTACTTTTTAAGGTGCTTTTATTTTGGTTGTGGATGTAGAAAAGTTGGTTTGAAAAATTGTCATTGAAAATTTGTTGTTTAGAAGTTGGTGTTTCAGAAGCAGTTTATCTGTTTGAGAAACAACTCTAAAAGCACTGTTGTTGACATAATGACTGTAATGTCTTTGATATATAAACATGGTTTAGCTTAAACTGTTTGAAAAATATAATTCTGAAAGTGTTATCTGTGAAATAAATTCAATGAGAATTTATGATCATAATATAAATTAAGGTGAACATTAATTAAATCAAAAGAAATTATCAAATTATGCCAAAATTCATAATGATGTCAAATTGTGATAGATCAAATGGTCATGCATAATTAAAGTCTGAAATTCATAATTTATATAATATCAACGAAAAAGAAGTTATTTTTATTCACATTAACATAAGGTAAATTAAGTCAAACATTAATCGAATCATAAGAAATCATCAAATTATGCCAAAATTTATAGTGACGAGGCTTGGGTTGCATAATTAAAGTTTGAAATTCATATAATATCGGGCAAAAAGAGAAGTTTGCTCACGAAATAAAAACCTAACGGTTTATAGTTTGTCCTCCAAAATACGTAAACATCTTTAAAATAGATACCACGATAATAAAAATAAAAGTAACACTCTAATTACAAAATCAAATAGAAGAAAAGTCTTAATGAGAAACTTCAACTCTTTGACATCATTTTCATTGTATCATTAAATGCATTTATTTTTTTCATTAGGAGGCTACTCTATTGTATCCCTCGGTTCATCAATCCACTGGAAAAATTTGCAATCTCTGTTCGTTAAATTTTTTGACATCTGTAAAATTTTCTTCCCTCGTTCTCACCTCTCTGAATTGTGAAATCACAAAAAAACAAACCAATGTTTGATCCCCCTAGAGGTTGTCAAATTGTTTGAGCTCATGTTCGATACTTTAATCCTGTGCATAGAAACAAGGGAAATTTACATACATAGCACATAATTCTTATATATTGAATAGGCAACAAAGTGCAACAAAGTACAACAAAGTACAAACATTGTCATCCATTAAACAACGATATTAAAAATACCAGTTACTGTTAATAAGGATAATCCATACTAACCAATTGGAAGCATAAAAGTGCAGGTTACAACAATCAGAGTTGCTGCCATATGATGCAGAAGTGCTAATGTTTATTCCACCAAATTTTTGGTCAATGCTTTCCCTCCATGAGTAGTAAACAATGCAATGCATTGAGAGTAAGTAAAATAAAGGGGCTCAAGCAAAGAACACAATATATTCCCTACTTAAATAACATTAGAACATCAAAGTAAGTTAGAACTACAACTTCATATATGTTCAGAAAGAAAGAAGTAATAATAAGGAGAGTTGCGTATCTAACACCTATAATAGTCTGTTAAAATGGAGAAGGCCAAAGGCCAATTTGAGGATTCAGAGTCAACACATTGAGCTGAAAAATCTGTCATCAGAAGAGAGCAGCAGACCCATAATTAATGGGATCTTGGTTATCAATAAAATGGAGGACATCCCGAAGAACCCCTTGGGTCAAATGACTCTTCGAAAACCTTTAAAGAGGTATCAACCAAAATGCAAGAGCGGCACTAGCATGTAAAGCCAGATTAGAAATTTACATCTACAACATATAAAGCCTTCATTGCAAACAAATCCAAATCCAAACATCAAGCATTGCTTCAAATATCTACCCAGAAACAGGTGATATCAAGTAGCAAACAAAACCTTCCTTGCATTTAGAGCACCACTTCAAAGATATTCAAACAAGTGTTGAAACCACAAAGTATTTTACATTTAGAACTCATAAAGAATACATAGAGATGATATGCATGTAAACCTGCAATCCATAATTAAACAATCATCTTGGAATTAGCCATTAGGCTTCCAACATTCAAACTGATAACCAGGTGTATAAGAATACATAGAGATATTATCAAGTTTTAAGTAGATCCCAACTAGATCCGAGCTAGTTGATAAAAAATAAAAGTCAATTATAATGAACCCTTTAAAACCATAACATTGAAGAATGAAACACTGCTTCAAATATTTACCATATAAATCTTAATACATACCACTTCAATGCAAAAGATATCAGGTGATATAAGCTTTAATGAAGTAGATATCAAACCAACTGGGCATCTGAATACATACCACTTCAATGATAGCAAACAAATCTACCTTAATAGATTTTCACACACACAAAAGTAATAGAAGTAAACATATTTTGATTCCTACAACTTTTTTTTTTCATATTTAACGCCATAAAGTTTCACATCTAAACCAACAAGAATAAAATTAAATAGATTTTGATTCCTGTAACTATTTTTTTCATACCTAACACCATAAAGTTGCATATCTGAATACACTTGCACTCCTCAATTCATATCTAACACAATACTGTTATCCCAACCAAAATTTACTACACCAAAGCAACATCACGAACCAAAAATGAATGCAAATTGTTCACTCTAAACAAAAAATTTGCGACAAGAGAACATGAGGAAATTCTTAAACTCCCACCATACCACTCAAATCTTTTATAAGATCAACAATCAATCAACCTCATCGACCAGACTGGCTCCAACAGTGAACTATACTATAAAAAATTAAAACCTTCTTCGAACACATTACATAATACGATGAGCATAACAATTTTGTATGCAATATTAAATCAATAATTAATTAAAGCATCAGTGATATGCTCTCGCAACTCGACCATCTCATCCGCACCTTCTCTATCATGAACGCTGGTGTTGATGATATCATCATCACTTTCCATCATTGATTCACCCAAGTAATGTTCATATGCTTCAGAAGGCACTCATTCATTATCATCTACACTTGTTAAGTCAACCATGAAATGCGAAGGATAGCGTTGTATGTAATTATGAAGTGTCATTATTGCAGCGACAATTCTAACCTATTTCTCAATCGAGTAGGTTGTCATATATCTTAGAATAACCGATTTTTTCTTCTAAACTCCAAACACCCTCTTGATCACACTCCGTAATGATGAATGTTGTTTATTAAACATCTCTTTTCGTCCCCACACAACATGACTAGCTCTTTTGAGGTATGGGATGTGATATCTTGTGTTAGGAAAAATGTTTTAAAAATCTCCGTTACAGTGAATATCAAACATCTGCTAAATAATATTTAACTTTTAGGACAATAAACAATGTGTTGCTATGTGAAACTTTAATATAAGGTTTAAGGAAGAGTTATCCAACCTGAAGGTGACAAAGGAAAGTTATGCATACAAGATTGTGTCGCAAACTTGAATACTTGACTATTATAAACATTATCTTCCATGACAAAAGTGAAACACATATTGAAATCACATACTATCATTACTTTCTGTGTAGGTGAACCACAAAATCTACTATATGCAAACTTTTCAGCATTTGGCACACGTGAACTAACATGTGTGTCATCAATAGCTCCAATAAAATCCTATATAAAATGCTAATAAATTTAAATTTAATGCTTTGTTTTACTTTCGATGAAAATAAAAAAGAACTCAATATACCTTGAAGTATGACATATATCGAGATCACAAGATATTTTTATAGGAATATTTTAGAAAGTTGGGCCTGCGGGCTTGATTACTTCGGAAGTCATACTTACCAAGACATTTAAACTAATAGAGAAAATCAACTTATGATTTTGGATGAGTGCTAAAATCTCTCACATGTTGACCTTATCGATTCATTGTGTAATAAAATGTAAAGTGTTATAGCCAATACCTCTTTCGAAGTCCTTCTAGAAGTGCCACAAAGACCATGCCTATTATGCAGTTCATTTAAAAAATCAATAAAAATTATTTGACTCATACAAAACATGTTATGGAATCAACTTGGATGCCCCTTAAGAAGTCCATTTATTCATTTTTCCCCGGTAAATGTTGACGTCATAAATGGCATGCAAGAGATGGATGATTCATAGTATGCAGTGCAATAAATACAACTGTTGTAATAATTTTTTTTTTGTAACGCTCTCTAAGTACTCTCTCGGTGGAATTTATAGCTGGGAAAATAATAGACAGAAAAATATTGCAATTAATTAAATCAAATGAGAAGACCCATCACATGTGCTAGCATCAATTATAATAGTTATGCCAAAGTACATCATTAAATGAGATTAAAATAAGAGCAATTGTTCTGCCACAAAAAAAAAAATGCCATAAGTAGATATTAAACAAAAATGTTAGATGCACTTCACATGAAACACAAATAGACAATAGTAATCAGACATTATGATTTTCATATAAGAAATGTATGTGATGGACCCTCCTCTCAGGTGCCATGGACGTGAAAACATCCCTCCTCACCGGATCTTCAAATAGCTTCAATGAGTACAAATACAAGGAAATATCCTAAAAAATGTCTCGTATTTGTGCACATACTATAAATGAAGATTATTGTGTGATGGTAGCCTCAAAAGATAAGTTCGTGCATGTTATAACTAGCTTGAATATTTGGCTTCATAGGTACGCATGACCAATTTTTTTAGCACAAGTTGCTCTTGCGTTTAAAGAAGGTGGTGTCCTTGCATTGCTAGATTCACTAATATCAATTATGATATGCGGTAATCTCTTAATAGAATCAATCAGGCTATATCTAGGCTCTTTTGAATCCCGAGCGGCTCAATAATGTTCACCAGTCGCAACAACCCCACCAAACATAACATCTCTCCTCTTCTAGTTGTGGGTCAAGTCCACCAAACTTAAATTTCTTAGCACTTGTTATAGCCTATCATTCATATAATTAGAAGGAAGGAGTTATGTATAACAAGTGTGCATGCAGGGGAAATTTAAATATATATGTATTAAAATAGCTTTGACCTCTAATTTCTCCTTCTACTAATCATTTGATGCATCTATGGTGTTTTTAGTTAGATCTCAACCAAGGCAAGTGGATCTTCTTTCGAGCTATTTCTAGATCTTCCAGTCCTTTTTAACCGATCTCATTTATTTTTTAATTGAATTCGGTCATACACCTTTTCAGTTTTCTCATGAAAATTATTTGTTACGCCAACCTTCTTTGTTAAAATGTGTTGTTGGCCTATTCTCTAATTCAATTTCTTTCATACATATATCATAAAAAAAACATTATAGTTTCTTTTTTCCAGATAGCAGATGATGTGCAATCACTTGTATTGCCTATTTGCCAAATGAGTTCAAAACTTTAAGCAAAAAGAGCATATAACAAAATAAATAAATAAATAAACATTACACCATTTCAACCAAATAAGATTGACATTTTTTAGGAGCCATTGGGGCCAATGCAAGAAGAGAATTTGAACTCAACTATTAGTAAGAAAATGAACAAACAAACATAGAAATCACACATTGATTTTACAAATGACCTATTTGATGATATGAGAGCCTAATAAAACTAAATGATGCCTTCGCTAAATGAAGCCTTCCAACATCATTATAATCATAAGTGAATGTAATTGTTCAAACAATAGCAGTTGTTGGGTGATGCGCCCCTGGTGTGTGCTATTTTTCTGCAACTTTTATGTCAATTTAAATCCCCGGTAACAGTGCCAAAAACTTGAACCATCCCAAACTTACACAGTAATTTAGCTTTAAAAATATGACCAAAATCTTGACCCAATTTACATTAAGTATTTAATGTGTAAAATCGAAATGTTATATAAAATATATACAATAGTTCACACACTAGTGGTTCTACGCAAGTGCACGTATCGCTTCAAGTAATATAGGGTTTTCTTTAAAAACCCCAATATCGATTTCACAGAGAAGCACAGTAAGAAATCCCTTAGGCTTATTCTAATCTACTACTATCAAGTCTTAGTTTAATAGATGAAAATTCTTATGATAATAACATGAATCATAATATTTAAACTATAAAAATAAAAGTAAGAAAGACAAGTTAAAATGAGTTTAATGAATGTTAATAGAAATTTAACTAAAAGAACTAAGTTTACTAAACTAATTTCTAAACATCAAAGTTAAATTTACTAAGAACTAAACAATTTTTTTGTGACGAAGAGTTCAAATTTAAGAAAACATCTTTCCCCTTTACAATGAGTATATGGATTGTGAAAAAATTAAAATCATTTAAAAATATATATGTTTCTATTCATTTTTCTCTTTTTTATTTTAAAACGAGTCGCCAGCTAGTCAATCGTCGTATACTTCCCCCATTAGAATAAATCTCCCTCCCGAACCATTTAAATAATTCGAAGAGGAGAGGAATCAAATAAGAAGGGATGTATGATAAAGAGACAAACAAGAGAAAAAGTAAAACATGGAGAGTTTACGTGCGATAAACCTCGCAAGGATAGGTTATGAATATCCACCCAAACAAGATCAGGTGGACGCACCTTAAACCAATATCTGCGAAAGAAGTATCTACGTAGACTACCCATATCCGGAGAGTCAGGTGTATGTACCTGTTTTGGGGTCAAGAGCACTCCTAGAGGAACGTGTTCATACTAGTTAATTATATTTTGGGGGATACCCAAGAATACTCTCGATAAAAGGAGTTTCACTTCATATTATCATAAACCTGCGGTATAGGCAATCAAATGAATGTTATTCCGTGTGGGAACAGTCCCAATGCTTCAAAGCTCACGCTAAGCAATCGAGCAGAGAATGAGTGTCTCGCATCCCGAAATAGGTAGCGGCTCATCAGCACATAGGGCCCACAAAATAACCTAAATCATCTTGACGGGGATATCCCAATATGTCAAAGCACGTCCGAGCCAAAGGGCAGAGGACAAATCATCGTATCCTAACGTATCCTAAATGGGCGACAGCTCATCGGCATCAGGCCGTCAAGGTGATATCAACGAGGTCAAGGAGCGACAGTGCTCAAAGGGGCTCAACAAAAAGGAATGGGGCTCAAGAAAATAGGAGGTAAAGTGATCCTAAAAGTTAGAGGTAACTGGGTCGGGGTACCACGGACCCGTCATGAACGACTACTAGGACCCTAAGTCTACCTGGTCGTGAAGTTAGTCGACCCAACACAACCTGAGATCCCTGGTCAGCAATCTGTGAATTGCATTATCCACAAGAACCTCGGTAGCCCTAAGGTCAAAGGAAGGAAACTCTATTCTATGACTGTAAACTGGAGCTACAAGAGGTGGGACTTATACCTGCCGATCCCCGTAATGATAAGGATGCCTCCGGAAACAAGAGAAAGCGGAGGTTCAGCTACAAAGCTGTAAACACTCCAACAAAAGGACTTACACCCCGTCCGGGTCAGGGAGCCTTCTAACACCCTAGGCGCACTAGACAACCACCTGTATGAAGGTATGCTGGGCCGGCTAGGTTGGAAAAGTACGGGGACTCCTCCTCGGGACATGCAAAGATGAATGCAGTTATCTAGAATGATCCTAAGTATTGTGGAGGCCCATCGTGAAATCCCAGATAAAACACAAAAAGAAAACAAGGAAAAACACATGCAAGTGCTGACATGCAACATGATGCAAAAAAAATAAAGCAAGTCAAACAAAAATAAAAAAAAAGCCGATGCTGCTGGGTCGACAACATATCTCAGAAAAGAAAAGGGCAGTCGGACTCCACATATACATGTCCGGTCCTAATTCTATACATCAATATAAAATGCAGAATTAAGATACGAGGCACGAGCATCTGCTCCTGGTCCCCTCCATGTGGTTCCCGTGCTAACGTCTCGGAACCCGTG
>NW_018221130.1:7851-9707 GCF_001263595.1 Phalaenopsis equestris
TTTCTGCTACAGGACTCTCCTAGACTCTAAAAATACATAGAGAAAAGAAAAAAGACTCAATCCTGCATGGAAACAAGTGTCAGCGGAAAAACTCACATGCACATAACATATCATGAGTCATGCCTTAAAAGTGGGGGGAGCTAATAGCACCTGCAAGCAAAAGGGTCATAAATAATTACTTGCTCCCCCCATAGCGGTACCTATGCATGTATAAAAATAGGCATGGCTCCCTGAAGAAGAACACCCTAACACACTACCATACATATGCAGCATGCAGACACACAACAAGCATAATGCAAAAGAAAGATACCTGGCTAGGGCAACCAATCCAACAGAGAACAATAGCCAAGTATCAAAAAGACTACCTATCACCCTAAGTCCTAGCCTAGCGTACCATCTAACGAAAGGTGCATTAATCTTGTATCTAAGTGAGGGGTAAGTCTAGGTATAGTATGACTTTGACGAGGTCGTCATACCGACCCCATCCTAAAGATTCGAAGGATCTAAAGGGTGTCACGAAGAATGATGAAATGAGTTAGATCTATTAGATCTTTAACACAGTCATACTTGTGTCAATCCCAATATTTTAACTCGCATTGCCCATTGGGATCAACCCAACAAACAATGCTCGTTAAGGCATCGCGACCAACACAGGGTCACTCTCCTAACGAACCTGACTCGCTATCCATGCAAACATGCAAATGCAAATGCTAATGCAAGTAAATCAAAACATATAAGTAGTGACAAAGAGTATGTCATGAGTCATGAAGGCAGTGACTCGTAGTAATGGGCATGCCGTAGCGGTAGGGGCCTGAGAAGAGGGTATACCGGTAAGGTAGTGACCCGAGGATGGGCATGTCGTGACGGCAGTGGCCCGAAAAGGGGGTATACCGGTAAGGTAGTGACTCAAGGATGGGCATATCGTGATGGCAGCAGCCCGAAAAGGGGGTATACTGGTAAGGTAGTGACCTGAGGATGGGCATGCCGTGACGACAGCGGCTCAAAAAAGGGGTATGCCGGGAAGGTAGTGACCCGAGGATGAGCATGTCATAACGGCAGGGGCCCGAAAAGGGGGTATACCGGTAAGGGAGTGACCCAGAGGTGGGCATGCCGTGACGACAACGACCCAGAAGGAGGGTATGTCGGTAAGGCAGTGACCCGAAGGTGGGCATGTCGCGACGGCAGCGGCCCGAAAAGAGGGTATGCCGGTAAGGCAGTGACCCGAAGGAAGGCAACACAAGTAGATGGTATCAATTATGCAGACAAAAATGTACATGCACATACATAACACACAAAGGAGCAAGTGGTAGGTCGATCAGGATGAAACATCCGGTCAAACCAAAGTGTTGTGCCGATCGGGCCTGGGTAGCCGGCTGAAACACAAGTGATGTGACCGGTTCGGGATAACCGACCGAGGCACAAGTAGTGTCGGTGCAGGTGCAAGTGCAAGTGCAAGATACAAAGTGCAAGTGCAACGTGTAAATGCAATGTGCAAGGTGCAGAGTGCAAGTGCAAGTGCGATATATGACATACAATAAGTAACATACAATACATACATATGCAAATAATGAGGTGCAAATAACCACATATGATAACAAACCACACTCGTACTAACGACCTCACCTGGGAAACCTTAGCGAACCACGCTCGTACTAACGACCTCACATGGGAAACCTAAGGTTTAGACCCTTAGATACGCGACACCGCCGCCGCTTGCTTGGGTGAGGAAATGTGAGGAGTTTCTCTCCAGATCTCCGAGGGGAAAACTCTCCACGGCGTCGCGAAATGAGCTAGCTACAAAGCTTTTCCCATTTTGTGAACTCCTCCAGACTTTGCAAAGCGAGCCAGCTACGAAG
>NW_018221130.1:9827-14936 GCF_001263595.1 Phalaenopsis equestris
CGCCGTGTCTGGCGAGGGGGGGGGGGGGTGTTTGGTTACGCACAGGAAGTCCTAACCTAATGGCTAACTCTAGAAAATCGACGATCAATCACATAGGTAAGTTGACGCGCCGACCCATGCCGACACACGCACCCCGTGTGAGCAATCGAACTCACATGCCTACACACCACTTAACCTAGGGCTAGCTAGGATTTTAGGGGATCTCAACACCGTGACGGTTGCAGACGCGTTCTCTTTACTTGCTCCAAGCTTGCCAACGTCCGACTCATGCTCCAGTGTGCCTCGTAGAACGCGCACAAGACAAAAACAGACCCAATAAGGGCAAGAGAAGAAGGGATCAGTGAGGTATGCAAAGTACCAGAAAATAAATAATTTAGCATATAAAAATATGCGACACAAAAAAAAGGTACCTTCACGAGAGAGGATCGCTCGACGACGGTGAAAGAGGGGGAGTTTTCCTCGCAAAGAAAGAGACGCTTGCACCTTCTCAAACAACGACAATGCTCGCTGTCCGGCGACGCTAAAGTGCTCCGAGGTTTCGGTCGTCGGGAAGGTAGGACGGCGAGATCGAGGAGTTAGTTCGCAGGCGGCGAGCTTTGGGAGCGAAAGAAATGCGGAGGAAAGCCCAAAATCTGACGTTCTGCTCGCTGATTTTCCTCGGCGTAGATACGATGTCGGCGAGGAAATGGTCCGGCGAATGGCGGGATCTCGGCGTCGGAGTTGGAGGAGGGGAAGTTAGGAGAAGAAGAAGAAGAGGAAGAAGAAGAAGAAGAAATGGAAGAAAAAGAAGAAATGGAAGAAAAAGAAGAAAAAGAAGAGGAAGAAGAAGAAGAAGAAGAAGAAGACGACAGACAGCGGAGCGGAGTAGGCAGTGAGCAGCGCCGTCGACGGAGGAGAGGGATTCAGGGTAGTTCTTCACGAATCGATCGAGAGAGAACCTTTTTGCGAAGCAGGCCGTAGAGGAGAGGAGGCCTTTCGCGATGGAGATGGGAGAGAGGGGCTGGCTTGCGGTTTTTTTTTTTAAATTTTATTATTATATAATAATAATTATTATTATTCAATTAACCTCTCCCCGTGCATTTTTGCCGAACACGTCATCGTGATAAAATGAACGTCTCCCTTAGGTAAAATTGACGTTCTGGACGCACCGGTGTGGTCCGTTTAGTCGTCCGGGTCGTTCGGATCACTTTTTTGACTATTGAGTCAAAAAATGATAATATGCATATTTTAAGCCATTATGCAAAATCGTTGTGCAACGAGCGCCTTTTACAAGTGGAATCGACGTTCCAAACTCATTCGCGTGGTCCGTTTCGTCGTTCGGGGCCATATGAACAAGTTCGCTGGTGCTCAGGTCAATTTGAGCCAATTTTGTGCATGTCGCGATAACTGATTTTCGTCGATCACAGGTGGACACCCTACACCTATGATATCCAAAAATTGATGCCAACAATATATAATTGTATTGTGCCAAATATGAGCAATCTATTTTTTACCCTCTTTCAAGCGCATAAAGAACATTAAATAATCCAGATTTTAGTCCCTAATTCTGTGATTAGGCTGAGATATCAGCTGCCACTCTAAAGCTCTCACTACTCCATTGTCTGAGGGCTAACAATCTCACATTAGTTTCCAATCAACTGAACCAAATTGGGGATTTTAGTCCGTCACCTTAAAATCTATAATTAGACATCCAACAAAGTATATTTCTTTATTTATTTGCACTTAACCCCATGGATGACATCCTCTCCCGCAGAATCGAATATGACTCTTATCATGTTGTAGAAATCATAACCATTTCAAATCATATGTTTCTCAACATATTTTAAAATTTCAATTGACCAAATCAAAAAATAGATGAAGATCAGAGTTCAAATTATCACAATTTATTGACATTTAAAACTGTATAAAACAAAATCAATTCTTCATAAAACCAAATCTCGTTGTATGGAGAATGATAAAGAAGACTACTTAGAATTCATGAGAATGATACGACAAAACACGAATGCCATATATAAAAATAATTTTACAAAACAAAGAAAGAAAACAACACAACTTATCTCACTCCTTCCTAAGAAAATCTCTAGAAGTTCCCTTTAAGCACTTTCTCTCTTTACAATCACACTCAATTCTCTCCTAGAAATGTAATGATGAAGAAATCTCTCACATTCTTTCTCCTCTTACAACCCTAGAGAAAATACTCTCTTCTCCAAAGCCTTCCTCACACACACACACACACTTTTTGTCCAAGACATCCCTCTCTTTTATTAGATGCTGCCTCCCTCCAAAATTCTCTCCAAAAGTCAAACCATTTGAATTCCAAAAGACATGTTCATTGATTCAAGACACATATCCCTTCATTAAAGAGCCTACATCATTAAAGAGCATTCCAAAGTGTCTAGATGCATTGAATCACTCAATGAGGCATTTGAATCATTTGGAGCCTTCAAAATCCGCTCAAAATTTGTCTCGAACCACCTTAATTCGTCTTATATCGTCTTTAGCGCCTCAGATGCTAGTTTCTGCACCTCACGCGCCAGTTCTATAGATTCTGGTGCCTTAGGTGCCTCCCTGCAGTAGCTTCACTATTTTGCTCCATTTGGCTCCGTTTCTCCCCGTTTCAGTTGTGTTTCACTCCTAACAAATATACCTATAAAATAAGCATGAAAACAACCTTTCTTTAAAGTGTAATTTTATTTAAAATATGTGAGAAATGTAAAGTAGATTAAGCATAGAAAAATATATCGAAATGTGCCATGTCAGAATTTTCTTTCTTGCTTGTTTTTATTCTAAATTGCACCATTTTTGCTTCATTTTCTCGAAAAGTCCATTTCTTGTACCCAAAACAAAAAATATGCAAAAATGTATTTCTTTAAAGTGTAATATCATTAAAAACATTAAAATTGAGCATAAAATATCTATGAAAAAGTAGGTAATTTTTAGGCGTGTCATTGGGTTGACCATTAAAACCTAAATTTTGTAATTTAAATCATTGCAAAGACATAAAAGGGGCAAACATATCATAAGAGCATGGCAAACTGCAGGAGAGTTTGGGCCATCTAAAAACATCAATGAAAAAAACTATATAATCAACATTTCTAAAACATTTTCGAGCAATTTCTCAAGTGGAGCCTTCAATAGTATAATGACTAGAAAACTTTCGGCTGACAGAGCTGATTTCACATTAGACTCCATCGAGAACAAGGAGCATACAAAAAGCAAACTCTTAAGTTGGCCGATTAACATACCATGAATAAAGAATGTGGTTATGAGTGCTCAATCCTGTAAACAAAACTTGCGTCATAGAAAGAGTAGGATACCATATATTCATTTAAAAAAGCTCAAATTTGGAGCATGTTTGAAACAAATATATATAATAGATTTGGGTTTGGATTCCATAATATCAACACAAATATCTATCATACAAGGTTACTGTAGAATCATGAATGTGGGTTTGGGTTACCTATAGATTTGCTTGACCCTCACACAAAAAAGGGGGAGACAGTTAAATTCAAATATACAACATATTGAGGCCTTATGAAGCCATATCATAAAAAAACTAAACAAAAAATTTGCTACTCAAAATTATAATAGCATAATTCCTTAAAGAAAGATAGCCGAGTTCCAAATCCCATAGGAAAACTCAAGAGAAGAAGAAGGGAGGATATTGGCGAGATAATAGGAGTACCAAAGAGATTACCAGATGACTAGAGAAGAAGGAGGGGCAAGATCGGATGCTAGGGCATGAGAGCCGAAGAAGGTGAGACGACCAACGGAAATGCCTCGGGCACACAACAGAAGATACAAAGCTTGGGGGCTAGGGTGGACTAGCAAAACAAATAAAACCGTGATTGGTCTTTTATTTGCAAACGGCGGAACACGACATTCAATCTGTGTTCACGATTCTACAGTAACCCAAACCTGTGTTCCAGGCCGAATCGCTGAAAAGCGTGAATCAAACGTTAGGAAACAAGGTTGGGATGAGAAGCTGGTTTTAAAAGCTCAAACAGACACACACTTAGTCTTTTTATTTTGCATATCCAACAATATGTGGCAACCATGATTAATGTTTTAAATATTTTGAGAATATTTTACTATTTATCTATAAACCGCACTATATATTATATTTGGAGGGAAAAAAATAACACAAAATTTGACTCAAATTATGCCTTCATTTCTACCAATATTTTCAAAATGAAAGCTGATATGCGTGCCAAATTTAGTAGATAGAAGCAATTAGACGCGCTAGATGTAATTAGTTTCAATTTCACCTATAGTCCGGAAGTTTTGTTTTTCACTTCTCTTTTTGGAACCCTTTCCTTGTCTCGGTTTGGAAGTTTTTCTATTTAGAATTTTGATGTCTCATTTGGTTTCTCATAATGAAAAAAATAACATTGTCTAAGTACTTGTGATTTTGTTGTTGCTTTACTTGAGATTTTTTTTTATGAAAGGATATCAATATGCATGTAATGCTAAATTAAAGATGCATTGTAATTCGATCTATTGTTGGTACAAAACTTGCGGGAATATTCTCCGACATTTCCTCTAGCTCAACATTTATGTTTTAACTTCAGAACAAGTTGGATGGTTGATATTCTTCTTAGGGTTCGTTTGGGAGGGCGGTGGGCTACAACGTGATGCCGCCACACAATTTTTTTTGTTTTGGCGTTTGGTTCGACGTTTCCGCAGCCGCTTCTCGTGGTTCCAAGCAAAAGTTGAGCAACGGGATAACAGGCGCAGCCCAGCTACGTGGACGCAATTTTTACTCCCTTGCCCCTTTGCCCTATCCCGCAAAAGAGAAGTTGCGAGCTTCTTCCCTTCCCATCCTTTTCTCCAACCGGTGACGGTTCCTGTTTGTTTTCCCTTCTCTTCCTTCTCCTTCTTTTCCTATTCTCGTGATCTCCTCACATCAAGGGCAAGAAATTTTTTTCTCGCATGTGTTCTTGTTCTCGTAAGGATTATGCTCCTGTTAGATCTAGAATTTGGTTTTATCAGAAGGGTTAGATCTGTTGCTGGGTAAAATGATCAGGTACTTGGAGTGCCATTTGGGGTTATGCTGCCTGTTAGATAAGCAAAAAGGATCCCCCCCCCCCCCCCGGGGCGCGGTTTTTT
>NW_018221130.1:14946-20396 GCF_001263595.1 Phalaenopsis equestris
AGCATTTCTGTTAGACGTGGTGCTGGGTAAAATGATTTTCTTTAGGGTTATGCTACCTGTTAGATCAAAAAAATGATACCTCGTGCCCATTTTTTTACCATTCCTATTTGTTATAGGTGAATTTGGTTGTTACAATCTTCTTTTAAACAGTTTTACCAAATAAGGACATAATGATTATTTTCCAGAAATAGCTGCTCTACAGCTGCTTTCACACAGTTGCATCAAACAGACAACCAACTTCCACTCAGCTGATTTTCCACAACAACTTTCTGGCACAACGTAACTGCATCTGAAAAGCTGAGAAGCTGCAGTCCCCTAAAACATAGCCTTAGTGCTCCTGTACTTTGCTATTTCAGATTCTCTCCTATGTTTTTTTGCTGCTACAAGTTACAACTTCAATTTAAGAAATTTTGGGTACAAAAGATTTCTTTATCTCCATGGTTTGGTGCCTTCACTAACATCCAGATTATTGTAGCAGTCTAATTTTCACTACCATTCTATTTTATTGTAGCAATCAAATTTTGCTATAGTGTTCCGCTAGGATTACTTTTCCTAAATGGCCATTTTGGCAACAAATAGTTTATATTTTCAATAAATTTGGCTATTTCAGTCTAAACATTGTACAAATCATTTTTAGAATTCATCCTCTTATTTTAATAGTTATCCTTCTTTTTAATATTATTTTTTATTCGATGAAAATTTTTGTCAGGTTTTTAAAAAAAAAGGTGATGGACGACATAGAAATTAGAAGTTCATAAGATAAAGAGATGAGTGCTACACCATGACACAACAACAACTGCATTGGACCCATTATGACAAATTGCACTATTCAATGCGCGACCATTGTCGTCACTAAAAAGTTGGGAGTTGTTAAGTTGTCGGCTACTATGATGGGTATCTTAACACCCGTTTTTTATTATATATATATATATATATACGAGCCTAATATTGTAAGCAATGTATCTATCCCAAAGGACAAACACACCACTTACTGGTAAGATTCGATTAAATAAACTAAAGATTGCATGACATCCGTTAAGTCTGCAAAAACTATTTTATGTTAATCGACAATTTCTCCTATTTAATACGAATAATTAAATAGGGTTTATATTAAGCTGGGTTCGGAAATGTTTTCTATAAGAGCAAGCCCCTATAGTTAATTACATTTTAGATAATCAGAGTCACCTAACAAAACTCTCGATAAAAATCAGGGGGTATTTTTTTCAAGGAATTCAAAATGATAAGACTTTTCAATGGGATTGGACAAAGAAGTGTGAAATGGGAATGACTCAAGTTGGAACATTTTATTTTGGAATCCAAAGAATGAAGAACGAGGGGATGTCATAGATCCAGAGGAAAACCTGATGACTTCCCAAGCTATCCTATGGTTTGACTTCATTTTGGAGATTAAAATTTATTGAATGTTTCATCCTGCCAATTTTATTAATTAGGACTTATATTTGTATGAAACAATCACACAAATATCATGGAAGATGTGAGGATTTAGGTCATAACAGACGACAACCTCAAAATCCTAAAGCAAGTTAGGGCTTAAATTATGTATTAGAGCCATACAAAGACCTAAAGAAAAGTTGAGGAAGACATGTTTTGCTGTTGAAGATGATTGTGTTGCCCACGATGCTAGCTCCAAGCTCCTCGTCGTGGCAAGTTTAAGTTTTTTAATGTGTCAAGTCATGATGTCAAATTAAATGTCTCTATAGTTATGATTTTTTAAATATTATGGGGCATATTAAAATTGATTAAAGCGACACCGGTTAGGATCCTACGGTTCCCTGGTTCCAGTACCACTATTTTCTTTCGGATTCACTTAGTCCAAATGAATTTATTAAAATCAACTTAATAAGTTCCATACTTTTATTTAGACCCTGGGAAATCTCGTTAGCAACTGTAGGTTACTTCCTCCGAGGGATTCCCGATCATCCGACAAAGACGTCTTAATTTAGTTGCGATTGTTGTTTTGTGATGTTTGTGATTAAATTTTGAGTTGTCTTATATTTTAAATATTATGCGGATGAATTTTATCTTGGTCAATTTTAACTTTGAATTTGGTTTCAATTTTGTAGCTATCATAACAGTTTTGGTTTTCATTCAGGGTGACATCGTTGTTTAGCATACAAGTTCGTAAGCATAAAAGTACAGTGTAGAAAGTACAAAAAAAGAAAGTACTGTAAACTGTAAAAGTGTACCTGGTGAGTCTTCTCGTTCCTCCACATGAAACTTTAGTACTAAACTAGAGAGTACAGTTTGAGGTGTGTCTACCAAATCTTATGTTATACCTTAGTGGATTTAAATTTTTAGGATGATTCCATTAAGCATAACATAATAAGTCCATGTTGGCATCAATTTTTGGATGTCATAGGTGTAGGGAGTCTACCTTTGATCGACAAAAATTAGTTTCGCGCCACACACAAATTTGACTTGAATTGACCTAAGCACCAACCAGATTATTCAGATGGCCCCGAACGACAAAACAGACCACATGAGTGAATTCGGAATGTCGATTCCACTTGGAAAAGACGATTGTTGCACCACGATTTTGCGTGCGGGCTTAAAATATGCAGATTATCATTTTTTTGACTCGATAGTCGAAAAAGTGGTCCAAATGACCCCGAACGACGAAATAGACTGCGCGGTCACGTCCGAAACGTATGGAATGCGCGGTCACATCCAGAACGTCGATTTTTCTTAAGGAAGACCCTTGTTTTATTACGATGATGTGTTCGACAAAAAAGATGCGGAGAGATAATAATAATAACAATATTATTATTATTATTATTATAAAAAAAATTATCTAGGCACCCTCTCTCTCCCTCTCTCCCGTTTTTGCGAATCGCTGCCCCCTCTCCCGTTTCCGGGAAAAACAAAACTCCCCGCAGCCGACCTTCTCCTCGCCGGCAAAGCCCGTCGCCGGACCTTCTCCAACTGGGCGGCGCTCCTCCAGCCGTCCACATCCCTCCTGCCGGCGACCGACGCTGCCGCCCTCCCTAGCCGCCGGCAAAACCTGCGCCTTTCTCTTTTTCTTCCTCTTCTTCTTCTTCTCCAAACTTTACTTCTTCTCCTAATTTTCCTTCTTTTTCTTCTTCTCCTAATTCTTCTTCTCCTAATTCTTCTTCTTCTTCTTCTTCTTCTTCCTCTTCATCTTCTTCCCTAACTTTTCTTCTTCTCCTAATTTTTCTTCTTCGTCTTATATTTCTTCTTCTCCTCATTTTTCTTCTTCTTCTTCTTCGTCTTCTTCTTCCTCTTCTTCTTCTTCTTCTTCTTCTAATTTTTTTTATTTTTCTTCTCTTTCTTCTTCCTTCTCTTCTTCTTCTCTTCTTGGCCGTATACAGATCCGCCAGCCCCTCCTCCAACTCTGACGCCGAGATCCCGCCATTCACCGGACCTTTTCCTCCCCGACCTTTTTGCCTCGCCGACGTCATATCTATGTCGGAGAAATTCAGCGAGCAGAACGTCGGATTTTGGGCTGTTCTTCACATTTCTTTTGCTCCCGGTGCGCACCACCAATGAACTAACTCCTCGATCTCACCGTCCTACCTTCCCGATGACTAGAATCTTCGTTGGAGCACTTTGACATCACCAGACAGCGAGCGTTGCCGCTGTTTGAGGAGGTGCAAGCGTCTCTTCCTTTGCGAGGAAAACTCCCCCTTTTTCGCCGTCATTTCTTTCACCGTTGGTGTCACATATTTTTATATGCTAAATTATTTATTTTCTGTTACTTCGCATACCTCACTGAGCCCTTCCTCTCTTACCCTTATTGGGTCTATTTTTGTCCTGTGTGTGTTCTACGAGGCACACTGGAGCATGGATCAGACGTTGGCGAGCTTGGAGCAAGTAAAGAGAACGCGTCTGCAACCGTCACAGTGGTGAGATCCCCTAAACTTCTAGCTAGCCTTAGGTTTAGTGGTGTTTAGGCGTGTAGGTTCGATCGCTCACACGGGGTGCGTGCGCCAGCGTGGGTCGGCGCGTCAACATACCTATGTGATTGATCGTCAATTTTCTTGAGTGATCCTTTAGGTTAGACTCTTTTCTACGTAACCAAAGCCCCTGTAGAACCGAGTGTCTCCCTTTTGTTGTAAGCCTTAACACATGTCCTGATGGGTCGGAGTCCCTCACTCCCCTTACTTTGGGTTCCCCAGCTTTACTTGGAGAAGTTAGGGAGTCGGACTTGGCAAAGCAAGAGAAGATTTATAGTTGTCTCGCTTTGCAAAGTCTGGAGGAGTTCACAAAATGGGAAAAGCTTTGTAGCTAGCCTATTTCGTGATACCGTGGAGAGTTTCCCCCTCGGAGATCTGAGGAGAAACTGCTCACATTTCCTCACCAAAGTAAGAGGTGGCGGTGCCGCGTATCTAAGGGTCTAAACCTTAGGTTTCCTAGGTGATGTCGTTAGTACGAGCGTGACTCGCTATCATATGTGGTCATATGTACCTCATTATTTGCATGTGTATGTCTTGCATGTTATATATTGTATGTTATATATCGCACTTGCACTTGCACTCCGCACCTTGCATTTGCACTTGCAGATGCACCCCATGTGCCTCGATCGGTCGTCCTGGACCAGTTGTGCCTCGATCGGTTATTCCGAACCAGTCACGTCACTTGTGTTTTAGCCGACTACCCCGACCCAGTTGACACAACACTTTAGTTTGACCGGATGCTCCATCCCAATTGACCTACCACTTGCTCCTTTGCATGTTGTGTATGTGCATGTACATGTTTGTATGCATGATCAATATTTTCTACTTGAGTTGCATTCTTTCGGGTTTGTTGACCTCACTTTTGGTTGAGGTATAGAAACTTCTTTAGTAGCCTAGGTCTAGCCATATGACTTTCCTATTGACTAGTCTTAGAAAACTAGAAAAGACTAGTCTTAGAAAACTAGAAAAGGTACCCTCACCATTAGAAACTCAAAACTCTTCTCTTTACTCAACTTGAAGTTCCACATATTGGTCCTAACCTCTAGCACTTAGTAGGTAAGATCATTTTGAGGAAACTCAAGAGGAGTTCCTACAGGACTACTTGGCCTTAGGATTGACCCTGGGTGTTAGTTTGGAGCTAAGGTACGCAATACCTTCACAATACCCTGGCTAAGATTAATACATGAGAGCCCAAAATGGGGATTTCATTGATCCATGGTTCATTTAGAATGAATATTTATCCAATTCTATTTGAAATGCTCCTCTTGGGTCTTTTGCCCTAGACACCTCCAAATTACCAAAATGCCCCTCCATGGCCCAAAAATCCAAAAATTCTCAAAAAAAACAAAAATTCCAGTAAATCCAAAATATTTCCAATTTCATTTTGTCCAACTACACCTTGGTCCAATTTGGTCAATTTGACCATCTTTGACCAAAACCCCCAAATTAGCCCCAATATTGGCTAACACCCCAAATCTCAACAATTGAATGCCTTAAACCTCAAATTGGCATCCA
>NW_018221131.1:0-1202 GCF_001263595.1 Phalaenopsis equestris
GAAAGGAGCAAGAGAAATAGGAGAGAGCAACAAAACAGAGAACGAGAGAGTAAGAGATAGGGAAATCTAACATTAAATGATAAAAAGAGAGTAGGAGAGTGAGGGAGAGTGAGTGAACATGAATTGAAGAGACAAGGAGCGATAATGGGAGAGAAACAATGAGAGACTTATAGAGAGACTATGAGAGACTTATAGAAAGAAAATAAAATGAAGTAAGAGAAAGAAAGAGCAAGATGGAGAAAGAATGACGTAGGGTGCAAGAGAGAGACAGAAAGAATTGAGTGAGGGATGGAGTGAGTGAGTCATAGAGAAATGTGGAGGGAGAGAGAGAGATAGAGGAAGGCAGGGAAGAGAAAACAAAAGAGAGACAGGGAGAGGGATAGAAAGTTAGAGAGAGATAGAGAGAGCGGATATGAGAGATAGAAAATGATAGGGATAAAGAGAGTGAGAGAGAGAAAGGGATAGAGCTGGAGGAAGAGAGTAAGAAAATATGTTCTCCCTTTCTTTTGCCTCACTCTCTCTATCTCTTTATCTCTCCTACTAACAATCCTTTCTATTTCTTTCTCTCCCACCCTCTTGCTTGCTCTCTTTCCTCCCCTTACCTCTCTCTCTTACACACACAAGCCCTCTCCCTCCCTCTCTTTCTTTCTCTCTTTGTCTCACCTTATATCTCTCTTACTCTTCCTCTCTTTCTCTCACTCGCTAATGTCACTCACTATTTATACTATCTCTCCTTATCCCTCTGTCTTTATTCCTCTCTTTTTATCCCATTCTTTCTCTCTCATTCCCCCTCTCACTTTGTCTCTCTAACTCTCTCTCACTTCCTCTCTATCTGCTTCTCTCATTGCCTCCTTGTATCCCACCCTCCCTCCATCTATCCCTCTCCCTATTCCTCTGCCAATCACTCTCCCACTCTCATACTTCTCTCTATCACTTGATCTCTCTACCCATCTCTCTCACAATATTTCTTAATATATCTATTTTTTTGCTCTTTCTCGCCCCATTCTGGTGCCCCATTCTGGTCTTCCCCATTCTGGTCTTCCTCTCTCATGCTCCCTCACTCGTTATCCTGCACTCACACTTCCTCTCTCGCTTTCTCTTGCTTCTTCTCCCTCCCTCTCTCTCTCTCTCACTTGCACTCTCTTCATCTCTTCCATCCTCCATCCCTCCCACCCTTACTCTCTCTATTCTCTCTCTTACTT
>NW_018221131.1:3030-3392 GCF_001263595.1 Phalaenopsis equestris
ACTACTATTTCTATCTCTTCCCTCCTACCTCTCTCTTTCTTACTGATCTCTCTCCTCTCTCCCTCTTGCTCTCTCCCCTTGCTCTCTCTTTCTCTCTCACTCTTTTTACGTTACTCTCACTCCTCTCTTTCTCCGTCTCTCTTTCTCCCTCTCCTCCCAATCTTCTCTCTCTCTCCCTCCCTCTCTATCCGACTCTCTCTCCCTCCCTTTCTCACCCTTTCTCTAGTTTACTCTTATTCTCTCTCTCTCTCTCTCACTCTCACTCTCTCTCATGATTTCTCTAAACATCTTTCCTACTCTTTCACCCTTTCTCTCTCTACCCCCATGCCTCTTGTTCACTCATTCTCTCACACTCTCTCTCA
>NW_018221132.1:0-7012 GCF_001263595.1 Phalaenopsis equestris
AAATATATAAAATAGTTCTCACACTAGTGGTTCTAGGCAAGTGCACATATCACTTGAAGTAGTATATGGCTTTCTTTAAAAACCCCATTGTCCATCCCATAAAGAAGCGCAGTAAGAAATCTCTTAGGCAAATTCTAGTCTACTATTATCAAGTCTTAGTTTGGAAGATGGAAATTCTTATGATAATAACATAAATCACGATATTCAAACTATAGAAATTAAAGTAATAAAGACAATTTAAAATGGTTTTAATAAATACTAACAGAAATGTAACTAAAAGAACTAAGTTTACTAAACGAATTTCTAAACTTCAAAGTTAAATTTATTAAGACTAAATAAATTTTTGTGATGAAGAGTTCAAATTTAACAAGGCATCCTCCCCTAGTATATAGATTGTGAAGAAACTAAAATTATTTAAAAATATATAAAATAGTTTTGTGCCAAATAGGAGCAATCAGTTCCAAGTGTATAATGAACATTAACTAATCCTGAGTTTGGTTCCTAATTCTGTGGTTAGGCTGAGTGGATAACGACTGACACTCCAGAGCTCCCACTACTCCCTCACTTGAATGCTAATAATCTCGCATTAATTTCCAATCAACTAGATAAAATTGAAGATTTTAATTTGTCACCTTAAAGTCTCTAATTATGCATCAAACAAAGTCTTTTTCCATACTTATTTGCACTCAACCCTATGGATGGCATCCTCTCCCATGGAATCAAATGCGTAAAATGTTGTAGAAATCATACTTAAAATATTGTAGAAATCATAACCCTTTCAGATCATATGTTTCTCAACACATTTTAACCTCTCAATTAGCCAATTTGAAAATTAAATGAAGATTGAGGTTCATATAATAAAAAATTATTGACATTTAAAAATATATAAAACAATATCAATCTTTACAAAATCATATCTCAAAGTTAGAAGAAGGATAAAAAAGACAACTCAGAATTCATGAGAAGGATACGACAAAACACATATTGCACATATTCAATTAATAAAAATAAGTTTACAAAATAAGGAAATAAAACAACACAACTTATCTCACAATCCTTCCCAAGCAAATCCTTAGAAGTTTTATTGAAGACTTTCTCTCTTTACAAGCACTCTCAATTCTCCCTTAGAAGTGTAATGAAGAATAAGGCCCTTATCTCTCTCTCCCTATCTCTTCTTTTTCTTCTCATGCTCACGCCACTCATTCACACACACACACAAACACACACACGCCACACACACTCACACCCAAAACTCCTCTTCAAGCCCTAAACTTCCCTCCCTTTTATAAAAGTCTGCTTACCTCCAAAAAGAATTCAAAATTTCCTCCAAAATTCTATCCAAAAGTCAACTCTCTTAAATTCAAAAGATATGTCCATTAATCCAAGGGACATATGTCTTCATAAAATAAACTTCCAATGTGTCTAGATTCATTGAATCACTCCAATGGGTGTTTATAACAAGTGTCCCTTTAAAAACCCACAAAAAATTTTTTGGCACCTCCATAATCCACTGTCGCTATTACATCTTGCACCATCTCTCTGTCAAATTATGAATCATGTGCTGGTTTGGAGCATCTCGTGCCACCCTATAGTAGCTCCACTGTTTTGCTTCGTTTAGCTCTGTTTAGCCCCGTTTCAATTGCATTTCTCTCCTAACAAGTATTCCTAAAAAATAAGCATGAAAACAACATTTTTTTTTATAGTGTAATTTCATTCAAAAACATTTTATAAATGTAATTTAGATTAAGCATAGAAAGACATATCAAAATGTGTCAAGTCAGAATTTTCTTTCTTGCTCGTTTTTACTCTAAATTACATCATTTTTTGCTTCATTTTCTCCAAAAGTTCAATTCTTGTATCTTAAATAAAAAATAAGCAAATTACCTTTCTTTAAAGTGTAATATCATTACAAATCATTAAAATTTGTGGGTCTAAAAATCCATATATTACTAGTCTATCAGTGATAAATGTAGGTAATTTTTGGGCTTGTTAAAATCCCACAAACTTAAACATTACTTGTCCTCAAGTGACACTTTTAGTACATAAAAAATATGACTTAGCATAGAGATTAACTTATAAACTTTTACACTTTAGTTTCACAAATAAAATGGTAAAATTTAAGAAAAACTTTTAAGAACTTAAATTCAAATTCTAAGTCTAAGAGTACTTAGTAATCAAATCTAAGATTTCCAAATCTCTATTATTTTCAAGAAGAATGGTAAATTGTTATATCAAAGATGCTTAGAATATCCATATGAAAAAGAACTTCATGAAAACTTTACTAGTGAAGGTGCTAATATTCAAATATAAGTTTAGAAAATTTAATAAGGCCTATTCCTTAAGTTGACTCAAGTGAAGCCAATTTTTGATTAGGCATCTCCTCAAGTTTCTCCTCTCACATTTTTTTTTCTTTTCTTTTCTTTTTCCTTCCATTTTTCTTTTCTTCTTCTTTTTTTTTTCTTTTAGGATCTTTTCAATCCTTTCTTTTCTTTTTCCTTTTCAAGCGAGGATTACTATATCTAGATAGCCTTTAATAAATTTGAACTTCACTATCCTCTTCACAAAGTAAGAACTCTTTACCTATAAAATGGAAAGATAGATCTAACAGAACACGTATTAGCCTAGGAATATATATATTTATGTGTTCTCAAAATATTTATATTATTATAAAACAAACACAAACACACATGATAAATGAGGTCAATTCTTCCTTTATCTCATTCCATCTCACTTACTTACTACCAATATCTAACGGAATCACTACATAGATATATTGGGTACTTATAAATGATTTTATAGATTCTAATCCTGAAGATATGATTATCCCTGATACATTGGGTCGCGAACACCAACCTTAGGTGTCACCATATCCCATTAATTAAGCACCTCTAATAGTTATAAGGATAGTGTAAATTCATCCACATGCTACTCATTAAGTAGGTTAGCTACTTCAATCAAATCAAAACAAAATCTGAGAAAAGATGTAAAAAAATTTATATGGAACTGTCACAGTTAAAATTCATAATGTCTCTTGTAAGACTCAAGTCCAGGTGAGACCCGAGTTGTAGTGGACTCGTCATTACAACTACTACAAGATAACATACAAGTCTAACAATAATAAGAAGTTAAGAAATCACCTCCCTCATGACAAAAAAAAAATCAAATCAAACAAATAACAATCTAAACATCCAACAATCATAAATTAAACTGATTAATCCACAGTAAAGTAACATAATACATCACTAACAATGATAACTCTCAATCACACTAAATCAAACCACACTGATAACTACGAATTGCATCCCATAACTCGCTTTGTTTAACGTTGTCAGCTCTATAAATGATTCCACCTGGATCAAAATTTTATTTTGGTAATCCTTGATCAATCACCCAAACTTTTCCAGATCCAGAGATTCCTTTTAAGTCCTCAAATTAAAAATTTTCTTTTAGCTCTTCCTTTTCAGATTGATTCATATCCTTGTTCCTCATATTTATTTCTAGTTCCAATATTCTTCTAGTGATTTTCTCAATTTTCATATTAATATCATCCTTAAAATTTATAAGAAATGGATATTTATATGATACTTCAAGATCTCCCAAATTTGGGATCGGGTTCTCTCAAGATAATTCAAATCCCGGATAAAACTCTTTTAGGCTACCCTTTTGTTCAGGGTTGTCTTTCAATTCTTCTCCTTGGTATTGAGTAAAAGGGAGAGATGGTCTTTCTATATTTATTTTAGTTGAGGAAATATGTTTTTCTAATTCCATAAGAATTTTTTTTCATTGGTCTTTCAATATCCTTATCCTCATTTCTCAACTCAAAGTTCTTTTGAAACATATCCTTGAATTCTCTTCTAAATATTGGTTCGATAATTTTAAATTTCTCATCATTCATCTCCTTAGGGTTTATCTCAGGCTCACTAGGTCTCACTAGGTAAAATCTCTAGGGGGGAGGGGGTAACTGTTACTTGCATTTAAAATCTAACTAGTTGGTTTTATATATTCCTTATTGCGACCTCTTGATTTTCCAGCTCACTCTTCATTTGAATCACAATCTATTCTAACATTTATTTGTCTACTCATCCTTTGGGTTGGAGTTAAATTGAGGAATATTGTTAATTAAGTTAATAATCTCAATTGGTTTTCCATATTCTTTATCGCAGTCCCTTGATACTCCAACTCACTCTCCATTTGAATAACAACCTCTTCTAATAAATCCTTCTCGGGCTGAACTTGAAATTATGATGAAAAGAAAGTTCATTATTATAATAGCCATGATTATTCCAACTACATGTCCTATTAAACTAATAATCATCCCAAAATTGGTTTTCTCCTCAAAAAATATGATTCCTGTTAAAATTCAAATGATTATAATCTGGATTTTAATAATCAAAATAAGAATTATGTATCTCCTGGTCAGTTTCAATCCATTGTCCAAACGAATTATTCTCATGAATTGGTGTTCCTTGAGGATATCTTTCTATGTATTAATCTAGCTTCCTCTTAATATCTACAACCTGAGAAATTAAAAGTGCAGGCATATCTTTTTGAAAATTTGCTACTCTTCTGAGGTTTACTCTTTAAAAGCTACTAGCATTATAATCCAACTTTGAATATTCATTATATAGTTGATCCTCTATTTCTACATTAAATTCATGGAGTCTTTTTAAATCTATCCCAAAAGTTCTCTCCAAATCTCACTTGTAAAATTCAAGGTCTGCAACTCCTGAACTATGCATACAAATATAAAGAATTAGCTAATATGACAAATATCAAAAATATTTTTGGTATTTTGGATTTTCCTTAAAATAAACACATAATAAATAATACTATAAATTTCAAATCTACTAATACTATAAATTTTAAATCTAAGTCTTACATGCTTAACTAAAATTCTCTTAAAGTTTATATTGAAGCTTCCCTGACAATGGCGCCAAAAACATGATGCACCCCTAGTGTGTGTTAATTTTTTCCTTGTTTTATGTCAATCTAAATCCCCAGTAACAGTGCCAAGAACTTGACCCATCCTAAAATTACGCAATAAATTAGCTTCTAAAAATGGCAAAAAACTTGACTCAATTTATATTTAGCAGTTTAAATCAAAATGTTATAAAATATATAAAATATTTCACACACTAGTGGTTCTACGCAAGTACAAGTATCACTTCAAATAATATAGGGCTTTCTTTAAAAACTCCAACATCAATCTCTCCAATATCAATCTCATAGAGAAGCGCAGTAAGAGATTCATTAGGCTAGTTCTAGTCTACTGCTATCAAGTCTTAGTTTGGAAGATGGAAATTCTTAAGAAATAACATAAATCACAATATTCAAACTATAAAGATTCATGTAAGAAATACAAGTTAAATTGGTTTTAATGAATGCTAATAAAAATATAACTGAAAGAACTAAGTTTATTAAACTAATTTCTAAACTTCGAAGTTAAATTTACTAAGAATAAACAAATTTTTGTGATGAAGAGTTTGAATTTAAGAAATCATCACTCCCTCTTTACAATGAGTATATGGATTGTGAAGAAATTAAAATTATTTAAAAATATATAAAATTGTTTAGTATCAAATAGGAGAAATCATATTTCTTACCCTCTTCCAAGTGTATAAAGAACATTGACTATTCTAAAGTTTGGCTAATTTTGTGGTTAGGCTGGGAGGATACTGGTTGGTACTCCCCAAGGCCCACCGAGCTCCCACTACTCCCTCACCTGAGAGCTAACAATCTCGCATTAGTTTCCAATCAACTGGACCAAGTTGGGGATTTTAATCTGTAACCTTAAAATCTCAAATTCTGCATCCAAAAAAAGTATATTTCCATATTTATTTACACTCAAACTCAAAGATGACATCCCCTTTCATGGAATCAAATGTGATTCTCACCAATTTGTATAAATCATAACCCATTCATATCATATGTTTCATAATAGATTTTAACCCTTCAATCAGCCAAATCAAAAAGTAAATGAAGATCGGGGTTCAAATCATCACAAATTATTGACACTTAAAACCATAGAAACAAAATAAATTCTTCATAAAATAATATCTCAAAATAGGGAGAAGGATAAAGAAAGACTACTCAGAATTCATGAGAAGGATATGAAAAAACAAAAATTTCATTAATAAAAACAAGTTTACAAAATAAAGAAATAAAACATCACAACTTATCTCACCATCCTTCCCAAGAAAATCCCTAGAGTTTATCTTCAAGCCTTTCATTCTTTACAACACTCAATTCTCTCTTAGAAGTGTAATGAAGAAGAAATCTCATATCTTCCCTCTCCTCTTACAATCCTTGAAGAAAATCTCCAAGCCCTTGACTTTTCTCTCTTTCTTTATCTCTTCTTTGTCTTCTCACTCTCATGACACTCACACACACACACACACATATAGACACTTACATACTACACACACTCATGCTCAAAACTCCTCTTCAAGCCCAAGACTTTCCTCCCTCTTATAAAAGGCTGCCTCCCTCCAAAAAAGATTCAAAATTCCCTCCAACATTCTATCCAAAAGTCAGTTTTTTTGAATTTAAAAGAATCCAAGAGACATATCCCTTTGTAAAAGAACCTTCCAGAGTGTCTAAATGCATCGAATCACTCCAAGGGGAGTTTAGAACAAGTGTACCTTTGAAAATTAGCAAAAAATTTTTTCCAAACAACCTTAATCCACAAATAGTCTTCTCTAGCGCATCTTGCACCAGCTCTCTATCAAATAGAGCATCATGCGCCGTTTTGGCGCATCTTGCGCCACCATGGAGCAGCTTCACTATTTTGTTCTGTTTGGATCCGTTTAAGCTCCGTTTTGCCTCATTTCAGTTGCATTTCGCTCCTAACAGTTATTCCTACAAAATAAGCATTAAAAATCTTTCTTTAAAGTTTAATTTCATTTAAAAATATTTGAGAAATGTAAAGTAGATTATGCATAGAACGACATATCAAAATTTGGCAAGTCAAAATTTTCTTTCTTGCTCGTTGTTGCTCCAAATTGCACCATTT
>NW_018221133.1:0-820 GCF_001263595.1 Phalaenopsis equestris
ACTAGCGCCGACGACGCCCTAGATAACGGACATCATCGCCGACAGCGCCAATTGAGAGGGCCGACAACGCCAAGTGCGGTTGGACGGTTTTAAACGACTTTTGGCAGGTTTTAGTGCGATTTAGGTTTTGGCGCGATTTTACTTCATAATAATCGTCGGGACGAGTTTAAAAAGGCCTAGAAACATCTTTGGACACCTAGTAACTTCCTATTTTCAGATTCCATGACTTCCAATTCCAAAAATACTTTGAGGTATGGAGTTTTCAACAAAAGAAAGTTTATTAATTTTGATACATAGTGATTATACGATAAATTTATTACAAAGAGGAGATTGATCAAGGAACGATGATTTGTTAATCATGGAGTGATCAATCCTACTGGTTCGTTTGATAAAATCATTCTGCAAAGGCGTTGGGAAGTTCTGTGTTACACTACGTCTGCGGTTGTCGCACCTGTGGTGAAAGGGTTTTATGCAAACTTACATGGAATTACTCAATGTGTTGTCTTCGTACGAGGTAAGGCTGTACCATTTACTCCTGCAAGGATTAATGAATTGTATATGGTAGACAACATTCCAATCTGTCATTATACAAATTTCATTCCTACACGAGATTTGATGCAAGACGTGTATAATCTTATGACGGATGAAAGTGATGTGTGGGAGATAGGAGATGAAGGATATGTTAGTTTCTCCACTTCATTACTTAATCCAATTTCGAAGCAATGACATTTCTTCATTTCTTCATTTATGCAAAATATCTCTCTACTATGAAAATTAGTAGAGTTACCAAAGAAAGTGCTATTTTAAATTACTGCATTCA
>NW_018221134.1:0-803 GCF_001263595.1 Phalaenopsis equestris
ACACACTAACAAGATAAAAGAAAAATACATGGTAGAAATTTATTAAAATTAAAGTTTAAAATTAAAGCTAGCAAGATTTTCAACTTTTCAGAAGACATAAGAATAAGTTCAATCCTAACTAACTAAAACACATTACTCAACACACAACAAAAATTACTACCCTATAATTTAAAATAAGATACTAACAAAACATAAACATCACAATAACAACTAAACAAAAAAAATCCAACACATCACATAGTCCAAAAAAGTACACAAATTCAAATGTCTAAAATTCACACCACGTAATCTATTACATATTACAAATATAAAAATAACTTAGTCCTCCTCTTCATCATCTGAATTACCGTTATTCTAGACATCTACATGCACATAATCAGGGTATCTGGGATATGAATGAAATTTCACTCCTTGGTTACCCCTAATCAGGCTTTCCAAAGATGTGTGAAATTTCTCCTCATAATCATTGTGCCTTCTAGCATACCCATCAACATGTTCTACAAAATGCTCTAGATTTTGAAAATTTTCTGCAGTATAATTAATATATTCCATCATCCTCTGTAATAATTGATCTTGAGTTTCAGTAGACTCACCTCTAGAAGTAGATGCTCGCGAGGTAGATGGTCTCAATGTAGAAGCAGCAAAGGTAGATGCAGCAAACATCGACATTCCATAACTTCTCGAAAATCCTCTTCTTCAACCAAAAATAGAGTGGTCATAATAGGATTTCACATTTACATTTATAATTGGCTTTAGAGGCAGCAACATTTCTTCCCAACTATCATATCTCACACCAACCTGCT
>NW_018221135.1:0-219 GCF_001263595.1 Phalaenopsis equestris
AAACTCCACCAAACTTCAATTGCTTGCGCCCACACTTTCACAAAAGCAAACAAGACAATGCCCCATAAAATTACCCTCTGAAATAGCCTCCAACATAGCTCTAGACCAACACCTGAAATCGAGCTTGGTCGAATTCATACCTAGGCCTTACACCACAGCAAGAGGCTTAATCCCTAGCCAGCAACCTTGGACCCCAACAAATGTGTTGAGCACCTCTGA
>NW_018221136.1:0-3947 GCF_001263595.1 Phalaenopsis equestris
GTAGGGGATGACTCAAGCAGCAAAAAATAGAGTTTTTCAGTGTAATTTTGTAATTTTCTAGGCGATAAGGTGTATTCGATCATGCGCCAATTTGGCGCGTCATGCGCTAAGGCTCTGTAAATTAGCGCATCATGCACCAGAGCTTAAATTCACCAATTTTTGTGGAAATTTACTCCGTACCGCTTTACGTCAACCTCTATTTGACTCAAATAAACCTTTCTAAGTATATATAAACATCACACTAACAGAAAAATTTCACAAATAACACAAAACTGCACATTTATTAATAAAATCTGCGTTATTACAAACTAACAATTTTCAAGCCAACAAACATCAAATTCAATGTTCTAAAGCAAACCAACATCCAAACACTGAAATCTAAACATTAAAATCTAAAACATAAACATAAATAGTGTTCATTAGAAAGGAAATGCAATCTAACTTAACGAGCTAAAACAAACAGTACTAAATAAAATGTTCCGTGCATAAATTAAGATCAAACATCTTCTTCACTATCATCCTCCTAGAGATCTCCCATAGATTGGTAGTGCACATCTTAAGTTCGCCCTGTATGTTCAAAATGTTCCTTTAGTCTCCAATCTAGATGATCCAACATTTCAGTAATATTCCCAAAAAGGTTCATGAGATTCTGCACATCTTTCTCTATCTTCTTGATCCTCTTTGAAAGTGCACTCGAGTTGTAGTAGGGATGAACAGGTGTTGAATTTTGAGATCCTTGGTCCATCAGTACATTCATATCATTTTTATCGCCCAATCCAATACAATTGCAATAGACTTCTGGATCCACCGGCTTCCAAGGAAGTATCTTTTTCCCAACTTTCATAAGGTACTTGCGATTGACTACATAGTAGGAAAATAGTGGATGAATGTCTCAGTTCAGTTTTAGATCCATTTACAATTAAACCCAAATTGATTTCACAATAATAGCTCCAAAATTAATAGTTTTTTCGGTTTGGATGCAATAATTTAAAGTAGAGCTCTCCTTTGTTACCTTACTAATCTTCATAGTAGGTAGTAATTTTGATGAAATGAAGAAGTGTCAGACTTTTGAAACTGGATTTAAAAATGACGAAGGAAAACATACATTTCCATCATCTCTGGTCTCCCAATTTGCATCTTTATCCGTAAGGTAGCAATAGAGTTTATCCATATTCTCTCTTGTACGTGTAAAGTTTGCATAATGACAGATAGACACATTTTTAATTATAAACATCTTGTTTATTCTTAAAGGAGTGAATTGCACAAACCTGCCTCACACGTAAATCATTCCTTGGTTGATCCCACGAAGATTTGCATAAAATTCTTTTACTACAGTAACAACAACAGCGATAGTAGTGTTGCAAAGCACTTCCAAATGCCTCTATGCAATAGTGTCTTCCACTCGAATATTCGACATATTGAATCCTCAATTAACAAATCTTCTTTCTTTGATAAATCTCTTCTTCACTAGAACTTGATCGTGTAATTTCAGGCATCAAAACTGACAAACTTTCTCCAGTTGAAATTCCAAATATAGCGGAATTTTTAGAGTGGAAAGCTATAGGATTTGAAAAGTGGCGACTCTTCCTTCGTTTCTCCCCTAAAATATGGTTTGGATTCGATTTTTAGAAGTTATATGGAGAAGAAACAGCCAAAAACTCCCATTTGCCACAGTTTAAACATTTCCGAACCTGCAGCGCATCATGCGTCAGTTTCAAAAACTTCGCCATTTCAATTTTGATCCAATAAATTCTAAATTTTTCGATAAAATTAGGCAAATAAAGAGTTTCTAAATATTTTATCAAATACACATACTACATAAAAACTTGAACATAAATATATGTAAAATATTTCAAACAAAATAAACTCAAAAACTAACTAAACAAAGATACATATGGGTTGCCCCCGAGAAAGAACTTGGTTTAATGTCGTCAGCCCGACATTCTCAGTCTTATTCTGGGTGACCCAACATTACAGTCTCTTTAAAAGTAAATATCCTTCCAGTCTTGGGATCTTCAATATTAACAACTCCATAGGGATAGACTTTTATAATTCTGAATGGCCCTTTCCACCTAGACTTCAGTTTTCCAGAAAATAATTTCAATCTTCTATTGTATAAAACTTCAATTCCAGGCTCAAATTCCTTTTTTATATCTTTTGATCATCTCACTCTTTCATTCTTTCTTTATAAATCCTAGCATTATTGTAAGATTCATTCCTAATTCCTTCAATCTCTTTCAATTGCAATAATCTTTTTTCACAAGCATCTTTCAAATTATAATTGAATTCCTTAATAGCTCAATAAGCTTTAAGCTCCAATTCTACTGGTAAGTAACAAGTCTTCCCAAAAATTAATCTATACGGAGTTATTCCTATATGTGTCTTATAAGCTATCTTGTATGCCTATAATGTTGTATCTAATCTAGCAGACCAATCCATTTTATAAGGATTTAAACTTTTTTAAAATTTTTTTTTAATTTCATGATTAAATACTTCTGCCAAAGCACTGGTCTGGAGATGATAAACGATTGCAATTTTATGCATTATATTATATTTCTACACCATCCTTGCAATTTTTGCATTTTTAAAATGAGATCCTTCATCGATAATGATTATTCTCAGCATTCCATATCTTGTAATAATATTTTTAATTAAAAATTTTAAAACACTCCGAGCATCACATCTGATACGCCTAAAAATGACTACCTTTTCATATATATTTTGTACTGAATTTTAATGATTTTCAATGATATTTCACTTTAAAGGAAGATATTTTGAATATTTTTGGTTTCATGAATAATAAATAGGTTTTGGAGAAAAAGAAGCAAAAACGGTGCAATTTAGAGCAAAAACGAGAAAGAAAGAAAATTATGTCCTAGAACATTTTGATACGTCTTTCTATGATTAATCTCTTTTACACTTCTCACAAATTTTTGAATGAAATTACACTTTAAAGGAATGTTGTTTTTATGCTTATTTTGTAGGTCTATCTGTTAGGAACGCAACGCAAATGAAATGGGGTGAAACGGAGCAAAACAAAGCGAAATGGTGGAGCTACGTAGGGTGGGTGTTGACGGCCCCAGAACCAGCGCTGACACCTCCAGAGAGTAGAAAATGACGCCAAAAAAGGTGCCGACAGCACCTAAAAAGGTGTCGACAGCGACCGAGACGGGTTGGATGCGAATCTGGGCCAATTTTTAGAAGATTCAATGTATTTGGACGCTTTTTGAAAGGTTGCTTGAGGCATCACTTGGGAAATTTGTCTTTACATTATAATAGAGTGCTTTTATGTCAGAAAAAGTGGTGTGTGAGAGTGAGAAAATGTGGAGAATATTTAGAGATCTTAGAATAGGAGTAAAAATGTAGATTTCTACTTTTTTAGAGAGATTGATGAGGGGATTTTGAGAGAATTTGTAAGGGAATGTACTAGCATTGCATGAACCAGCGGGAGACTTTGTGGGAGAGATTTTCATCTTTCTTTCAAGGGTAAAAAACTAAGTATTGTGTTCTTCATTATCTTATGATTTTTTAAACATCTTGTGGATTTGCTTTGATTTAATGAAGTTTTTTGTTGTGTTTTCTTCGTTCTTCGTCCTTTGTGATGAGTTTCTCTTACTCTTTCTTACTTTTTTTGGAAATAGTGACATGAGAAGATTATGTCATTATTTTCCTTTTACTTTTATTTTGCAATGAGTAAGATTCATGTTTAGGATATTGGGATGCATGGTAGAAGAAGTTTTAATTATAAATTGTGATGGTTTTTCAACTCCGCTCTTAATTTACTTTTCGATTTGACCAGTTGAATTGTTAAAAGATGTTATGAAACATTTAATCCGGGAAATTGTGTATGAGTATAGGATATGTTGTAAAAAATAAAAAATAATAAAAATAAATAATAAAAATAAACCCTCACGCATGCAGCAATAATATATATATATATATATATA
>NW_018221137.1:0-263 GCF_001263595.1 Phalaenopsis equestris
AATAAAGTCCATAGGAAAGATAAATTTATCCACTTTAACAAGCACATCTTCTATAATCCCTTTTGGATAAATGATAGATCGATTAGTTAACTGAAGAGTTATAGTAGTGGGAGAAATATCGGCTAAACCTAACCTTTTAAATATAGATAGAGGCATCACATTAATGTTTGATCCTAAATCACATAAAGCTTTTCCACATAATATTTTTTAAATTACATAAGGAATTACAAAGCTATAATGATCTTTAAGTTTCTGAGGAAAAT
>NW_018221138.1:0-1601 GCF_001263595.1 Phalaenopsis equestris
CTGTCCTTACAAAAAGTGGCATTATTGATATCCACTACAATGCATCCCATGCAAAGTAGAATAAAGATCTATTTGGGGCAGCTGTTGATTATTTATAATCTGCTCATAAGCAGATTATTCTGATAATCTGCAAATTATCAGAATAAGCTGACTTGCTGTTTGGGGCAGCTTATTCAGAACAACTTACTGTCAGCTGTTGTTGGATAAATGACTATTCTGCCCCTATTTGGTTAAGCTGTTTGCTACAGAACTGTATGGGGAAAATAAAAGATAGAACAAAAGTCTCAAACTATTTCAAATCAGTTACAAAAATTAAAATACACTGCTCACTATTTCCTTGAACTTGTAGTGAAATAAAGAGTTGATGGGATTTTTATCTCACGAAGAAAATATGTAATGTATTTCCTAAACGATGAGTTAACTTCAGCAATATGTCGTTGCAATCGATTCTTAAAGATAAGATGAGTTAATTTTCATTGTAAATATATTTAATGTTCCAACAATCAATTCAAGTAGATATGATTTTTTCCCAAAGAAAAAATAAGTTTGTTCTCAACTATTTCATGTTCTATAGCTTGCTTTTCTAAACTTTGGAGAAAATCCAGTCGTATTTCCCAACAGAAACAATAGAACCAAATCGAGAGACAAATACAAGAAATTTTCAGAGCCGTGCCCAGATTATAAGAAATCACAAGGGCTTCATCTACGGAAGGACTCACTCCTCCACATGCAATTTATGCGCCAAGCTTCCCATCTCATAGAACACAAAGAAGAACATATAATTAGGAAGCCTTGAATTCACAACAACCAACTTAGCCAAACCATGGTGGTCCAATTTGCTTCTAATTCAGAAATAGTGATTAAAATTTCAAAACGAAACAAAGATGCTCGAACAAAAGAACAATTTCTCATACCATAAAATTTGCAACTCGCGGTGGAACTTATCGAGGTCCTCAGAGATGGAGAGGATGGGCTTCTTAGCAGCGACCCTCCAACCTTGAAGCCTTGCTTCGATTACAGTACTCTTGAAACCTTTAATCGGAGGAATAACATTGTTATCAATGAGGATAGAGGGTTTGTGACAGAATTTGAAGTAGAATCTAACTCATCTTATTTATGCCTTGAGCAATGGTGGAAAGAAGAGAGTACTCCGAGAGAGGAAAGTGGAGGCAGATGCTCTCGCTAGAGCAATAGCCCCTAAAGCAGGTATTGGGTTTCCCCATCTCCACCATGCTTATAGAGACAGAGCTGGATTCACACATCAATTTTGCTGGGATTGAAGCTCGGAGAAGAGTGATAGGGTTGTAGATGAGGATTCGCCATGGGGGCACAGAGAATTAGGGTGAGGGCGAGAGTGAGGGGGAGAGTGTTAGAGAGATGCTTCTCCATGGAGAGAAGCTTCGTGGAAAGAGGATTCGCCATGAAGAATTAGGGCGAGGGCGAAGAATTTGGGCGAGGGCGAGGGGTAGCAGAGAGGGGCACAGAGGAATTTCTTCACCCAAACGCACGAAGCTAACACAAGATGCGGCTCCTTCCATGCTTCCCCGTCTATTAAAAAAATTTTCTAACTGCGTCGGAGCGACAGGAATAAGCTGGGCCCA
>NW_018221139.1:0-1374 GCF_001263595.1 Phalaenopsis equestris
TTTCATTATCGATACCATCAAAGTAAGCATAAAAGTTATAGCACTTAAGTAGAGCCAACATATTTTCCACTTCACAAAACTCGCATAGAAGTAAAAGAGTACACCATTTTGTCGCTAAACACAGGAGTGAAACAGCCTAGTTATCGAGCAAAAAGCCAAGACAATACCTTTTTAGAACAAAGGTCATCTCAACAGTAATATAAACTTGCACTAAACAAAGTCCTGTGTTCAGCTCCTACTAACAAACAGAGGCTAACAAAGAACAAAGTTTCTTGTAAAAAACAATGAAATTTACTAAGAGAACACTAGCCTACGAGGAGAGTTCACCATCAAGTCAACTAATTATACAGTTGAATAAATAATAGATGATAATTATGTCGAGTTGACATTTTTTGAGACTACTCCTTAATGTGAGCCTAAAAATAAGCCTCTACTGAAACTCAGCAGATGTAACCAAAGCACCCGCAAGATGATTTCATGTAAGAGAGCCAAGAGGCCCTAGATAGATGAACATTCATTGAAATCCCTCACCCATGTATTAATTAATGAATTCGTGGGAACAACTGAATCCATCCAACAACCAAACTCATCCAAGAAAAAAGATATCCCAATACAATCCTAAAATAACTCCCCTGTAAAATAGACATCTCATGACCGAGCTGCTTGACATGAACATTACCAAAAAGTAGAATGGTACAATCCTTAAATAACTCCCCTATAAAATAGACATCTCATGACATGAACATTACCAAAAAGTAGAATGTCAATGATGAACATTTATGATATATAGTTGACAAAGCAATGCATTATCAAATTTATATTAATTACATGCTCCATTGCCATAAAAAAGACCCCTCCAATTTTGTGCATAATAAATTCTTTATTTGTAATGCACAAGTTAAGTCTTTTATAAATATGAGTGAACATTGTAACAAAGCTCCTAAAAGAAATAATGACTTTCATCTCCTTCTAGCTCTCTTCCCTTGATACAACCTTTCCTTGAGATTTCAATCCTCCAATAAACATATCAATTAATAGCTCAAACTTATAGTGGCTAGTTCGAAAAAACAGCAAGAACATATTAATTAATAGCTCAAACTTTAGCTAATAAATCTCTTCTTGAGTGAGTCATCAACCTTTCTTTTAAAATACAAAGTAAATACTGATATTTTCAATAGCAAAATGTTATTACACCATTTCCTGTGTGCTTCAACAGATTAGTAACCAACAAGCTCGAAAAAACAGCAAGCACTAGAATGCTGGAAAAAATACCACATCACAAAGAGCAGATCACTCTCCAAAAATGCAGATGCACTCTCCAAAAACATCAAAGCAGATCCAGCCACCCAAACCGAAACAGGGGATTTCTAAAAT
>NW_018221139.1:1448-9931 GCF_001263595.1 Phalaenopsis equestris
GGTATCATGACATTAACAAGCCAACTCCACATCAATTCGACAGCTCATATGCACTGTCATCTATGCACTTCACACTACTAAAATGCATGAACAACTAGCACTACACATGAATCAACCACCACAACCACAATGTTCGACAAATCTTGATCCATCAGCCACCAAACAAGAATGGGTCAAACGAGAAGGGAAAGCAAAGGCAAAACCCTAGTGATGAAAGAAAGGGATAAAGAACTAAAGAGGTTCCATGCGCTAAAGAAAAAATCGCCGAAGTAGGAAGGATATGAGAAGAGAGAACATCACACTCGAAAAAATCGTAAAGAACCCTCAAATCTGCGATTACAAGAAGAAAAATGCTCGTTATACCTCAGATCTGTCGATCGCGGGGGGGGCTATGAAGCAAGACGACAAGGGAGACCCGCAAGGGAAGTCGTTAGGGCTGAAGAGAAACTAAAGGGGTAAGCGGGACAATAGGTCAGAGGAAAGCGGGGACGCGGGCCTAATATCGCGGCCGCGAATCGATCCGCTTTGCCAAAGATTTACCACAAAGCTTCGAACCAAACACTGGAATGCGGGACAAAGCCGCTGTCGCACGCCGCGCCGCGCAGCATAAGCCTAACCAAACAGACCCTTAGTGTGCTTAAGAGTTATGATTGTTAGTGTTGTATTCTATTTGCTTTAGTGTGGATTGATCAGCTTGATTAATGATTGGTAGATGTTTGAATTTTTAGTGGTTTGACTTGCTTTTTTTGTGTCATGAGGGAGGTGATTTCTTAACTTCTTATTAAAGTAAGACTTGTATGTTCACTTGTTGTAGCTGGATTGACGAGTGAACTATAACTCAGGTCTCACCCAGACTTGACATTTAGAAGAAAAATTATGAATTTATCAGTGATAATTCCATCTCAATTTTGTTACCTCCTTTCTTTGACCTTATTTTCATTTGGTAGGAGTAGCTAACCAATTTGATGAGTCACATGTGGATGATATTACACTATCCTTATAACTGCTACAGGTGCTTAATTATGAGATATAGTGATGCCTGGGGCTGGTGCTTAAGAACCAATATATTAGGGATAATCTTATCTTTGGGATTACAATCTATAAAATCATTTACCAGTACCTAATATATTTGTGTAGTGATTCTGTTAGAAATTAGAAGTAAGTTAGTGAGATGCGATGAGTTAAAAGAAAATTTGACCTCATTTATCATGTGTGTTTGTGTTTGTGTTACAATAATATAAAGATTTGGAGCACACATAAATATACATATTTTTATGATGATACCTATCCTACTTGTTAGACCTTTCTTTCAATTTTATCAAGCATGTTTAGTTTAGATTTACTTTCTGCTATATGTTTTCTATCCTGATAAATAATTGTAGATGTTTTTGATAGACATTTTTGGTAAATAGAATTTCTAAACTATTTTTCTTCCTACTTATATTTTCTGTGCTAAATGTTATACATGTTAAAAATAATGTTTGGGGGTAGGAAGAAAAATAAAAATTTAAAGTGAGTATACTTCCTTTTAGTTCAGTATTATTGCATGCATGTTTTAGGTTAGATTTACTTTTTTCTGCAATCATTCTATCCTGATTATGAATGTGTATGAATTTGATAGGATGTTGTAGTCGTTAGTATATTCAACTATTACTTTTTCTTCCTGCAACATTTTACGAAATTGATTACAAAATATTTAAAAATTTACGTTTAGGGGGAAGAAAAATTTCTTTAAAAGAATGAAACTAAATTTTATTTTTCCTCAATTAGCTATATTTTAGAAATTTAATTGAACACGCCCTTTAGTATTAGAGGCTAACTTTTGATAACTATATTTGTTTTTCTAAATATATAGTAGATTTAAGTAAAAGTTTTCAATAATGAGAGTTGATTCTAGAGTTATGAAATTTGGTACAAAAGAATAAGACTATGCTTTTTCTATTTAAAGTAAAGGAAATTATATTTTTTTAAGTATTAAGAATCTTAGAGTTTCATGTAAGAAGAAAAGAAAGAGGCTTTATGAAAAGTATTCAAAGCTAATATGAATTTATAAAGTGAAGGAATGTGAAAAGTTTTTAACTTTAAGAAGATGATAGTGAAGTTCAAAATTATTAAAAGCTATCTAGATATAGTAATCCTCACATGAAAAAGAAAAAAAAAATAAAGGATGAAAAATGATCCTACAGGAAAAAAAAGAAAAAGAAAAGAAAAATAAAAGAAAAGTATGTGAGGAGAAGCTTGAGGAGATGCCTAATAAAAAATTGGCTTCACTTGAATCAACTTGAGGAAGAAGGCTTTATTACATTTTTTAAACTTGTATTTGAGTATTAGTATACTTATTAATAAATTTCTCATGAAGTTCTTTTTAATATTGATATTCTAAGTGACTTCAATATGACAAATTGCAATTCTTCTTAAAATGAATATAGAATCAGAAATCTTAGACTTAACTATTAAATATTCTTACACATTTAGTTTTGACTTAAGTTGTGCTATTATATTTAGTAGACTAAATTATAGAAATTTAGAAGTTAAACATTGTATCATAAGTTAAACTCTCTACCATTAGTCATAAGTTTTATGTAGTAAATGTGTTACTTGAGGACAAGTAACAGTTAAATTTGGGGGATTTTGATACGCCTAAAAAATGACGATACGCCTAAAAAATGATTTGATACGCCTAAAAAATGACTATTTTTTCATATATATTTAATGCTGAATTTTAATAATTTTTAATGATATTACATTTAAAGAAAGGTATTTTTCATATTTTTGGTTTTAGGGACAAGAAATGGGGTTTTGGAGAAAAAGAAGCAAAAACGGTGCAATTTGGAGCAAAAACGAGAAAGAAAAAAAATTTTGTCCTGCCACATTTTGATATGTCTTTTTATGCTTAATCTCATTTAAACTTCTTACACAATTTTGAATGAAATTATACTTTAAGAAAAGGTTATTTTCATGCTTATTTCTTATGTCTATCTGTTAGGAACAAAACACAACTGAAATGGGATGAAATAGAGCTAAAACAAAGTCAAACAAAACGAAACAATGGAGCTGTTGTAGACCGGTGTTGAAGGCACCTAGACTGGCATTGACGGCACTTAAGTCTAGAGAAGTGATGAAAAGTGGCACCGACGGTGCCCAGACGGATGCCAACAGCGCCTGAGACGGTTATGGATCGATTTTTGGCGGATTTTGATGTTCTAGAAGGCTCCCAAGTGATTCAAACATCCCATGAAGTGATTCAATGCATCTAGACACTTAGAGAAAGCTCTTGAATGAAGAGACAAGTCATTTGGATGGATAGATTTCTCTTGAAAAAAAGGAGGGAATTTGTGTCTCTTTCAAAAAGAGGGCTTGACGCCTCTCATGTGCGTGCTTAAGTGGGGGTTTTTGGGTGTGTGTGTGAGTGTGTGAGTGTGGGTGAGTGTATTGTACAGTAAATTCTTGTGTGTGGAGAGGATTTTCTTAAAGAATTGTAAGAGGAGAAGGAAGGTGAGAGGTTTCTTCTTCATTACACTTCTAAGAGAGAATTTGGTGTTGATTATAAAGAGAGAAAGTGCTATAAGGGAACTTCAAGGGATTTGCTTGAGGAGAAGTCTAAGAGAAGTTGTGTTCTTTCATTTCTTTATTTTGTAAACTGGTTTTTATATATAAAATTGGTGTTTTGTCGTATCTTCCTCATGAGTTCTGAGTAGAATTCTTTATCTTTCCCCCTACTATGAGATATGATGAAATGAAGAGATAATTTGGATGTGTTATTTTAAAATATAAACTAAATTATGATGATTTTTCCACTTCATTCTTAAGTTACCTTTTGATTTGGCTAATTGAAATGGTAAAATCTATTGTGAAACATATGATCCGGGAAATGGAGTATGAGTTCTATAATAGAGTGAGAATCACATTTAATTCCATGGATGAGTGTTTCATTCATGGAATTACGTCCAAATAAATAGGGAAATATACTTTGTTAGCTGTAGAATTAGAGATTTTAGGGTGACAGACTAAAATCCTCAATTTGGTCTTAGTGTTTAATAAGTAAAGAAAGTGTTAGCCTTCAGGGGAAGGGAAGTAGGAGCTCTAGAGTGAGAGTATGTATCCTCCCAGCCTAACCACAGATTTAGGGACTAAACCTGAGATTAGCCAATGATTCTCTATAACACTAAATCAGGGTAGTGAATTAAAACAGCTCATATTTGGCACATTACTAATTCAAACCATTTATGTTTATCATTAACCAAAAATTCATTGTGGTGGGAAGGATACTTTCTTAAATTTGAATACTTTCTTAAATTTGAACTCTTTCGTCACAAAACTTTGTTTAGTCTTAGTAAATTTAACTTTAAATTTAGAAAATAATTTAATAAACTTAGTTTCGTTAGCATACATTAAAACCACTTTAATCAACCTTCCAAACTAATTGCTTATAGTAGTAGACTAGAATTAGTCTAAGGGATTTCTTACCTCGCTTCTTCGTGGGATCGATACTGGGATTTTTAAAGAAAGCCCTATATTAATTGAAGCGATACGTGCACTTATGTAGAACCACTAGTGAGTGAAATTTTTTATATATTTTATAACATTTTGATTTTAACTACTTAATATAAATTTGGTCAAAATTTTGGCCATATTTTTGGAAGTTAGATTTCTACGTAATTTTAGGATAGGTCAAGTTTTTGGCCTTATTTATAGGGGATTTAAATTGACATAAAACACGCAGAAAAACAGCACACACTAGAGGCGCATCAGCCGTGTGTGAGTTCGGAGCCGCCGTAGGTTGAGTTGGTGCCACGTAGGATAAGTATACAAATATGGGATTTTTGAATTATTTTAAATGCCTGAACTTCAATATGGTTTTTTTAAATTATTTTAAGTGCCTAAACTTCAAAAATCCATATCTTCCTCTAGAAAAATCATAAAAAACAAAAGAAAAACACCCTCTTTCTTAGTAAATAGAGGACAATAATGTGGATTAAAGATAAAAAATATTTTCTTATTCTCTGATATTTATTGAATTAATTACCCTCTGGAGTATTTTGATTCATTATGATCAAACATTGTTCACCATGGCTTAAAATTTGTAAGGCATATCCCTCATCACAAGAGAGATGTTCTCTGATTTTTCCAAAGTCAGAGGGCGTCTCTATACTTCTAATCCTAATTTTCAAGCTAGGGTGGCCATCTTGGCTTATTTTAATTATATAAATCAAAATATGATTTGAAAAATTATGGAAATAACTTTAGTAGGTTTCCTGTGGTCAGAAAAATCTAGGAAAAATATCGTGATGTCCTGAATTATCTTGTAAATTTCTATATTTAATTAAATGTAAATATCTTGTGTTAATTTATGTAAGTTATATACCTATCAATTATATACTTATATACCTATCAAAAATTGACAAAATCAATCCCACATTGTTCATAAAAATCATGTTTATCCATTGTAAAAATTTGGAAATTATTTGATTTGGTTTGAGTATTAAAGCTGATTTTCTAAGGAACCATGTATTTTTTTACAAAAATAATTATAATAAATTGAATACTCTTGGGAAAATTATGAAAGTGGTTTTCTAAATAACTTGTGATCAGAGGTACTTAGGGAAAATAAAAATTACTTTTTAAGAAATACTTAATTTTTTAGCTTTATTTTGAATTTTAACATAATTAAAAATAATTAAAAATCTTAAAAATATCAAAATATTACAGAATGTGCCTAATTGCTCTCTGATCACTTGAGACTCATTAAAAATATTTTTCCTAATTTTCCTAAGTTAAAAATACATTTTAAATGCTTAAAAGTGAATTTTCCTTATTTTTGCATAAAAATATTATAATAAATTAATTATAAAAACCATAATTTTTTTTTCTAAGCATTTCTCTGACCTAAGAAAACCTCAAATAATTTTCCCATAGATAAAAACTTTAGTTTGGAAAGTTAAATAAATCAATTTCTAAAAATCCTATTTCCTAAATTTAAATAAATGATTAGATTAAACTAAATTTTGAGATGCCCACATATTCTTCTCTAATATTGCAATTACCTCTTTGATAATACACTCTAAACCCTCAAAGTCATTTGAATTGTGTTTAATGAATTATTAGGTGAAGTGCCCCAAGGGAAAAATAGTCATTCTAGATTTTGGTGCCTCAATGAAAATTTAGGATTTTGGTGCCTCAATGAAAATTTAGGGTTAATTAAGGGAAAATGGGTAATTTTGATCTTAATAAATATGTTTGGATGATTGAAATACAATTGAATTAAAAGGTAGAAACTCACTCACCACCCTTACAGAACATCAACATAATCATAACTCTCCTATTCTTCATGACATGGAAATCAACTCAGATCAAATAATTCTTATGTGATGGGCTTAAGCTAGAAAAGATGATAGTTTACTTTTCTTCAGCCCAAAGTTAAAGATGATTTAACTATTTGATCAGAATGCATATCACTTAAATCAAAATCTTGATAATCACCATTTCACCTATCATGATTGTCGAAGGCTTAGTAGTGACCTAGGCTCGATATCTAAACTCAATTGATCGGATTTAGAAGATAGCATGATTGGTGATTAATATATATATTTAAACACTACAAGAGCCTGACCTTAATTGTGGGCACCACAATCTTTAAATGACCTAAACCTACCTAAGGGGCAACCACTCACATAACCTTTAAATGAACATCAACTGATTAACTGGGAATCCTATCCTTGTGATAACTAAATTGTCATGTTTCACTAAGCAACGAGGTAGTCACACTTTGATCTTAGATGATTAATGGAACAATATGATAACCTCAAAATGAACTCGGAATATTACAAAAGATCTTTAAAATAGTCTAGGGTCAAGCCTCGGGCATTTTTGAAATTTATTGGACATTTTGAAGAGCAAATATGACTTGTCATATTTTGTTCTAAAATCGTCTACTAGGATCTTTTGAGATTCAATAAAATCATAACTTGGGGTTTGGTAGCTAAACCTTCATCAACTCCTGCAATTTAAATTCCCTACAAAATTATATACTTGCCTTGCAAGTACTGACCTTTCAGGTAGCGGAATGAGAAGAATCGAAAGGTATGATTTTAAATTAATGCATTTACCTTTCTATGCTTCTTCTCTCGAGCTTGCATGTTAAACAAATATGTCACGCTACATGAAAACCAAAACTAGTAAGATAACTACAAAACCAAAACCAAAACTAAAATCAACAAAGATAAAATTCACCGCTGCAACATTCAAAATATAAGACAACTCAAAATTTAATCACAAACATCACAAAATAAAAATTGCAACTAAATTAAGAAGTCTCTATCAGATTATTGAGAATCCCTGAGAGGAGGTAACCTATGGTTGCTAATGAGATTTCCCACAGTCTAAATGAAAGTATGGAACTCATTGAGTTTATTTTAGTAAATTCATTTGGACTAAGTGATTCTAATAGAAAATAGTTGTATTGGAACTAGGGAACCGTAGGATCTTAACTAGTGTCGTTCTAATCAACTTTAATATACCCCCATAATATTTAAAGAACCATAACCATAAGAACGCTTGACTTGACATCATAACCTGACACATTAGAAAACTAAAACTTGTCATGGCGAGAAGCTTGGAGCTAGCATTGTGGGCAGCATGACCATCTTCAATAGCAAAACATGTCTTCATTAGCTAAACCACTCCGTAGAATTAAATAACAAGCCATAGGATTATGAGGTTGTTTGCTTATGTAACTAAATTCTAAAATTATCTTTAGGCCTTTGTACAACCCTGCTGTACAATATAAGCCCAAACTTAAACTTGTCTTAGGATTCCGTCGTTTGTCACAACCTAAATCCTCACATCTTCCAAGTTATTTGTGTGATTGTTTAACATAAGTATAAACCCTAAATAATAAAATTGGCAGGATGAAACATTTAAATAATTTCTCCTCAAAATAGAAGCTAAATCATAAGGTAGCTTGAGAAGTCACTGAGGTTCTCTTTCAGATCTATGACATCCCCTAGTTTCTCTTTATTTGGATTCCATAAAATGATCCAAATTTGAGCCATTCCCTTTTCACACCCCTTTGTCCAATATTTTTTAAAAGTTCTATCCTTTTTGAGCTCCATGAAGATAATATTTCCTGATTTTTATCGAGAGTTTTCTTAGGTGGATTCGGTTATCTAAGATGTAATTAACTATAGAGGCTTGCCCTTAGCCTTTATAAGAAGCTTTCAAGAAGCCAGCTTTATGTAAACTCTATTTAATTTTTTGTGTTAAATAGGGGAACTTGTCGGTCAACATAAAAAGGAAATGGTTTTTTCGCAGCATAAACGAAACATATGTCATATATTTTTTAGTTTATTTGATCGATAAACAAAACATATGTCATATATTTTTTAGTTTATTTGATCGAGTCTCACCCTCAAGTCTTGTGTTTATCTTTCAGAATAAATACAGGGTTTGAGGTACAGTGCTCTTCCATTTAAACTATAAAAAAT
>NW_018221139.1:9957-12032 GCF_001263595.1 Phalaenopsis equestris
TATGATCAAGATGGTGGCGGCTGGACCTAGCTGTGCTCTGCTAGGGTTTTGGCTGTGATGGAGCTACTTGGAGGTGTTGTGGAGCTGGGTGAAGAAGCTAGCTTTCTCTTCAAGGAGTCCATGTGGTTTGTGGTGTTGGTTTGGGTGTTGCCCGAGAAGACTTCTTTTGAATCTTGTTACTGTGTCATTGCCTTGCTGAAGTTGCTGTTAGCTGCTGTTTTTTCTTGATCTTTTCCCCCTTTTATTGGGGTTCCTAGTTTTAGTTATGTTTGATCTTTTTTGGGGGTTCTACTGCTGTTTTTTCAATCTTGCTGGATTTTGGTCTTAGCTGTTTGGGGGTTTATTAATCCCTGATTTTTTCGTTGGGTTTTGTCTGGTGTCTTCAATGGTCTTCCCTATTGATGTGGATACCAATGCCCAATGGACCAAGGCTACTTTTGCTGAAGTTTTTGGAAGTGGTTTTGAAGTACCTGAATCCTTTGATCATTTGGTTTTCCCTTAATGTCTTCATGATGTTGCTGCTGGGAGAGGGGTTTTCCCTTTTGTCAATCCCTTAGGATTGAAGGAAGGGGGACGGTCCATCATCTTCTCTCCTCAGGAAATTAATGAGCTCAATGACTCAATGAAACAGTAATGAAATAGTAAAGTTTACTCTGGTTGACAAATTTCAGTATGGCCACCCTAAGATGGACTTGGTAAGGTAATTTTTTAGGATTTGAAACTGACTGGTGCTTGGAGGTTGGGTTTGATAGATGGTAGGCACCTGTTAATATCTATATTTAATGAAGAGGATTATGCAAGGGTGTTTGCAAAATAAACTCTGATTATTAATGGAGTTCCAATGAAGCTGTTGAAGTGGACACCTAAGTTTGATCCTACAAAGGAACTTCCTGTAGTTCCAATGTGGTTCAATCTCCCTAACTTACCTATTCAGTATTTCCATCAAAATGTACTGTTCAGCATCAATAGAGTGCTTGGTTGCCCCTTGAAAAAATATGCTCCTACTTTTAATTTGGCTAGACCGGCTGGTGCTAGAGCTCTGGTAGAGAGGGACTTTACCTTGCCTGATATAGAAAGGGTATGGATTGGAACTACTGAAGAAGGATTTTGGCAGAAAATAGTAGTGGAACGAAAACTTGTATATTTCCAACATTTTAAAATGTTTGGACATAATGTGGAAAGGTGCTATAGACTACATCCTCCACCTAAAAGAAGAACTTCTGGGGACAGAATTGATACTTCTAGGCCAGCAGAGACCAATGGAATAGAAATGGCTGCTGTTGCTACTATTATTGATGCTGAAAATACAATTGGGGTTTTGCCCAATAGTATGGCTGGGGAGCAAAAGGAAGCTATATGTATTAACAACAAATTGAAGGGAAATGTAATACAAAATGACAGCTTACTTAGTATTAACCAAACTAGGGTTGAAGACCAGATAATTAATAGTTTGACAGATGTCATAACTTAAGATTGGAAAGTTCAAAGAAGTAATAAGAAGAAAAAAGGCAAGTTAGGTCTTAAACAGCCAATGGAGTGCCCATCTACTGTGGATCACCATCCAAGGACTAGGGGGAAAGGGAGGACCTTCTCTCAATGATAAAGTTCCTTGTTTGGAATATTAGGGGTATTGGTCACCCCTCTTCTCTCAAGAGAATTAAAAAACTCTTCTCTCAAGAGATTAAAAAATCTAGTGAGATTTCATAAAGTGTGGTGTTTTGCCGATCTAGAACCATTGCTTACTAAAAATTCCCAAAAAAATCAGAAGAAGTTCCCTCACTATTATCATATCTCTAATTCTAACAAAAAAATTTGGCTCTTTGATAGAGCTAAACTTCAGTGGTCTGTTTTGTTAAATCATTCCCAGTTTATTCACATCTAATTCTATATTGGAGCTCAAGTTGTCTATGCCACCTTCATTTATGCCACTAGTCTTGCTAATAATCAAGCCAGCTTATGGACTACTTTAACTCAAATTCGTCAATCTGTAAACTCCTTTTGGATTTTGAGGGGTGACTTAAACTATATTTCCTCTCTTAGTGAAAGAAGAGGTAGTGAAAGAAGAGGTGGTAGAC
>NW_018221139.1:12206-36529 GCF_001263595.1 Phalaenopsis equestris
TTTGGCTATGGCAGGTACTGTCCACTGGCCTCTTCTGTGTACTATCCAAAATGCTGTAAAGTCTAACAAAGCTCCATTCAGATTCCAAAACATGTGGACTCTACATCCTCAATTTGTTGAAGAAGTTGATAAGGTTTGGAGGGCTGAAGGTGACTCTAATCCTTGGAATAAAGTGTGGAATCTCCAGAAGAAAGTGGCGGTACATCTGAAGAAGTGGAATTGGGACACTATTGGCAATATACATGAGAACTTGACTAATGCCCAAAGTAAAGTTCTTAACATGGAAAAGAGTTTTCAAATGGGGATAAATTTTGAAGCTGACCTTCATAAAGCCAGTGAAGAACTGTTAATGTAAATCAACTATACTGAATGTTTTCTGAAACAAAAGGCTATTGTCACCAGATTTATTGATGGAGATAGAAACACAAGCTATTTTCATGCTTGTATTAACTTTAGAAGGAAAAATAACATGATTTTATCCATACAGATTTATGATGGTATGTTATTGACTGATGCTGAGAATATTGCCCATGATGCTGTTAAATATTTCCAAAACATCTTTAAGGATCAGTCTACAGATAGAGCTCAAATCAAGATGGAACTCTTCTTTGATTGCAATGATTATGTACAAAGTTTGGATCTTAATCCTATTCCTGTGGAAGGAGAAATTAAAGCTGCATTGGGCTCTATAGATGACCATAAGGTGGCTGGCCCTAATGGCTTCATTGCAAAATTTATAAGTCTACTTGGCATATTATCAATGGGGAGTTTGTTGATGTTGTGTAAAGCTTCTTTAAAGGTATTGATCCCCCTAGATACTTTATAGCTTCCACTATAACTTTGATTCCCAAAAACTCCAGCAGGGTTGGGTGGGGTGACTTCAAACCAATCAGTCTAACCAATGTCATTCTAAAGTAATCAGCAAGATAATTAGTAATAGGCTTCAACCTCACCGCCAACAGCTTGTCAGCAATAATCAGGTGGCATTTATGAAAGGCAGACAAATCTCTGATAGCATTTTATTAGCACAGGAACTTTTGCTAGACTTTGATATAAAATGTAGAGGAAGCAATCTCATTTTTAAATTAGATATTCAGAAGGCATATGATAATATTAACCGGAATTTTATCTTGGATACCTTAAATGCTAGGGGTTTCTCTGGGGCCTTTATCAATCTGATAAGAAGATGGCTTTTTTGTAACAACCACTCTATCTTAATCAATGGCAAAAGCCAAGGTTTCTTCAATGCCTCTATAGGAATTAAACAAGGAGATCCTTTGTCACTAACTATCTTTATTCTTGCTATGGATTATCTCTCTAGGCTTCTAAATCAATTGTTTGCCTCCTCTCCTCATTTAGACTATCAGCAAAGATCCAACATTAGTGCGAGTCATTTGTCCTATGCAGATGATATTATTATTTTCTCCAAGACTACCAAGACTGCTGTGAAGTCTCTTTATCATGGACTTATGCACTTCCAAAAAACATCTGGTATGCATCTAAACAAACAAAAATGTCAAATTTTTACTAGCTCACACACTCTTCCACAGATTAAGCAATGGATTGCACAACACACTGGTTTCAACATGGCTTCTCTACCAATCAACTATCTTGTTATCCAATTAATCAAAGGGAGAACCAAGCAAACTTAATTCAATGGTGTTTAATGATCAAATTCAAAAACAATTGCAATGTTGGACTAATTACTTCCTCTCTAATGGAGGTAAGATTACTATCCTTAAAAGCATCTTAACTTCCATCCCTTCCTATGCTCTTCAAATGTTTATCATGAAGAAAGGAACTCAAATAAGGCTAAGCAGAATTTTAACAAATTTTTGTGGGTTGGACAGAAGAAACAATTCCATTGGTTAGCATGGCAAAAATTGTGTGAGCCTTTACATGCAGGAGGTTTAGGCTTTAAATATTTTCAGCAGCTCAGTGTCGTCAATCTTTGTAAACTATGGATAAAGTTTAGAGCCCAAGATAGTCTCTGGGCAATGTTTATGAAGGGGAAGTACTGCAGGGCAATACACCCTATCCTGGTTAAGAAGAAAGTGGGTGATTCCAGGCTGTGGACTAAACTTTTGGAGGTTAGACATCAAGCTGAGGAACTATTATTTGGGAACTTGGAGAAGGATAAATAAATTGCTGGCTTGATAATTGTGTTGGGAATGGGGAGAGATTACACACCTCCAATCCAAACTCAGTGACAAAGGTGAAGGAATTCTGGAGAGATAATCAATGGAATTGCAATCTGTTGGCTACGATCTTAACTGAAGAGCAAATGTATTAGGTTAAGAAAACAAAATTCAATCCAGCACAGAAAGATAGAATCATTACTAGACAGGATTCCTCATAAAAAATGTCTGCTTATATTTTCCAATAATTATATCAATGGCAACCTGTCATGTGGGGGAATATGATTTGGGGTAAGTGGTTAACACCTTCCATGTCTTTTTTCTGCTGGAGGCTTTGGAAATTCTTACTACCTAGTGATGATATTTTGAAGATAAAAGGGCTTAGGGGACACTCATGCTGCTTTCTGTGCAGTAAGGCTGAAGAAAGTCTGGAACATTTGTTTTTTTCTTGTAGTTTTTCCCAAAGAGTATGGTATGATCCGTTAAAGCATCTCAACATTGATACTCTGAAAGTCAGCTGACAATATTTTCTGGGGTGTTGGAAGGAACAGTTGGATGCTAAATTAATAATCATTCCATGTGTTGTTGCCTGGTTCATCTGGATGTGTAGAAACCAAGTAAAGTATGACAACATCAAACCTAAGGGAATGGCTGTGGTTTTGAATTGTACTTCATATTTGCAAAAGCATCTAAAATATCAGAACTTTCCCAATGTTTTCAAGAATTGGATGCCCAATGGGGAAAAATCTGAAATTTACCAGGACAACTTTGGTCCTCTGGACCCCCCCTCCTAAAAGGAGGCTGAAGGCCAATACAGATGGGAGCTTCTATAAGGAGGCTACTAGTGTGGGAGGAATCATTAGGAACTCTCAAGGAAAGTGCATTTTGTACTTTTCCTCTCCAACTCGGGCTAATGATGCACTTGAAACTGAGATGATAGCCATTTATTGGGCTCTCTACCTTGCCAATCAATGCAACATCACAAAATTGGTGGTAGAGTCTGATTCCATCAGCTGTATCAGAATACTAAAACAGGAAGAAGCTGCCCCATGGAATGTTGTTAGGTGGACTACTAATATCAAGAGTATGTTGATCAATGTTGAAGTGAATTTCCAGCATATCCTTAGGGAAGGCAACATTCCAGCACATAGTTTGGCAGTAAGGGGGAAGGATACTGAAGAGATTACTGTAGGGACTATACCTTCTTCTCATTTAGCTCTCCTTCTTCATGGGGACATGTTGACCTCAATTTTTGAGGTCTTCTTTTCCCTTCTCTAGATACCCTAGGGTCTAGCCTTAAGATTTCCCTATTTTGACTCTCTTAGAGGACTAGACTGGGACCCAAACCCCTTTGAAATTCAAGCCATTTCTTCGCTCTTTGTAGTCTCATATGGACGATTTCAGATCCTCAATATTCAATTGAGTCGATCGAAAAGCCGACATATTGAAGCTCGAATTGAGCTCCTGTAGAAATTTAGAAAATGTAGGTGGACACCCTGGCACGTCCAATATTTGACTTGCCACTGCCAGCGTCGTATTTGACTTTGGTTGTTGCTTATGCGAGGACCGGTCAATATTTTCATCTTACTCATTAAACGACTCCGATAGGGTCAAAATAATTTCATTTATCGTGCCACACACGAATTAAAGTTAATTTGACGCGATCGACGATGACTTTGTCCAGAAGACTCCGGACGATGAAACGGACTACATTATTGCATTCGGAACGTCGATTTTAGCTAGGGAGGACACCCATTTTGTTGGGGCTCCGAGCGCGAGTGGATCACACAAAATTTATTATTTTATTAAAAATATTTGATAAAGTTTTTTTTTATATATAAAATATTATATTTTTTATATACCCGATCTAAACTCTAAGCCAAACCGTAGAACCCCTTTGTCGATTTGTCGGTCATCCCTTCCCTTTCTGAACCTTCGTCGCCGGTAGCATCGCCGGTAGCCTATTATAACGAACTTTCCCGCCTAAACGAGTGCGGTAACTTCCTATTTTGAATCTTGTTGTGTTACTTACCCTTCGTGGGTGATTCTCATCAGCGTCCCAATGCTCACCGCCGGTGAGCCATTTCTCTGATCTCTACCTATAAATACCCCTTCGAGAGGAAGATTTGGAGATTTTTTTTTTCGGTCAGTAACTTCTGGGAGAGTTTCGCTGCTGGGATATTTTTTGAATTTGGGCGTTAAGAAAGAACTTTTGGCTGGCATTTCGTTTGGACAGTTTGGAGATTACTTTCGATTCGGATTTTCTTCAGCTGCTTGTTCTCTTTAAGGTAGCGATTGCAACTGAATTTTCTTTGCTTTATTCTATAAAGTTGCAGTCAGCCTTATCTTAAGGTATTAGAATATTGGAGAACCATCTAGACAGCTTTCTAATCTTCATGTATATATATATTTGATACCGAGATAGAGTTGCAGTTAGGCTTCTTTGTTTCGGGTTTCTGTTCGGTTTGCTGATGCAGAACTCAGAAGATACTATATTTTTTTTTCTCCTGTGTTTTAGCCTGCTGGAATAAAATTTTGGAAATCTGAAATAATAATTTTACATACATACCACTTAATTCTTTTGTACTTACTAGTTGACTTCTAAGCTTTAGTTCTTTACATATATACATCACCTTATTTTGCATGAAGGGTGAATTCTAGTCTATCTTGAAGGATAAGATGAATATCACTATGAGTTAAGGAAGTTCAGCTTCATCTGATCAACTGATTGTTCATGTTTGCTGAAAATATAGGAAGTTTTGTAATGACTATAGATTTGAAGGATTCTTTTGTCTAATAACTTAATTGTTTTATTGATTAAACTCGTTTTGAGCTATGTGGGATGCTTTGCCTTATCATTCTTGGTGGGTTTTGCTTTAATGGATACACGTTAGTGGATTTCGAAGGATTGTTATTTTCAAGGCTGTTCTTGTTCTTTATAAAGATGCAAATCTTTGGTTTAATTCTGGGATTGATCTCTTCTATTAAGGCTTGAAATGCTATCTAAATTGGTAAGATTGCAACTGTATTATTTAGAGGATCATGAATTTGTTTATATTTCTTTAATAAAATTAAATTTGTATTATATGGGGTTCGGTTTTGGTTCTCCTTGCTGTCCCTTATTTAAATACATGTTAGAAGTCAGTTTTTATGACTTGGAAAATATATTTAGGGGCTCGGTTTTGGTTCTCCTTGTTGTCCCTTGTTAAAATACATGTTGGAAACCATTTTATGGCTTGGAAAATATATTTGGGGTTCGGTTTTGGTTCTCCTTACTGCTCCTTGTTCGAATACCCGTTGGAATTTATTTTTATGCTTTGGAATATATATTTGGAGCCGATTTTTATCTCTTGTTAGGATTAGCTTCCTGTTTACATAAATTTTGTAATTTTGATCCTAAAGGTGGAAGACGGCTGTCATAGAAATGCTTAAATGATTACTTCTCTCAATTTCTCGATATGAGCTATATGAAATTTTGTTGGATGAGTATAAGAAATATTGAGGTGGCCTATTAGTTTGAGATGAGGAATAATAGGCGATGATGCAAAGAACCATTTGACAGCTCAGTTTATAGCTGAAATATAAAATCAATATTCAATTAGTGTGATGCCCTTTCACCCCTAGATCGTACCCTTAGATCATTAACATCATTAACAGCTCTAACCTTTTTTTCAAAAGTTTTGAGAATCGGTACTCACAAAGAAACAGATACTACAGACACTGCACAGATATTACTCTCACTAAAGAACAGATACAACACTACACTATAGACATCATATCCTGACTAATACATGCATACATTGGATATCACCTACACGTACATTTCATACATCACATAGTACATCTTGCACACCACATACAGATACACCACATATCTTTGTTTGATAGATCTAAGTATTAGCATATCACCGTTTTTTTTACTACATACAATATATCCACACGTTAAACCCCGCACGACAAATATTGCATATCATGTATAGATACTACGGGTTATACACAGATATTACACTTGCACAAGAAATATATACTACACTCATACATACTATACAATTCACACACTACACCCCCAACGATAGATACTAAACTCACATATAGGTACACTACATTTCAAAGAGTTCAGATACTACATTTCACTTATAGGTGCACTACACTTTGAGGAGTTCAGATACTACTCTATTCACATATTCACTAAATGACAGGGTTTAAGACTGTCTGATTATAGGGTGATTCGTTGGTGGCCTCTAGTTGATGTTGATAGGTTGACTTCGATATATCAGTTGCTTGTGGGATCGAGATAGAGAGAGAAAAGGAGTCTAGTCTGAGCCTATCCCCAAATTGAAATCTAATATCTCATCTTAAAACTTTCATATGCTCATCATTTAATCTTTCTTTTATAATCTGCAGATGTTTACCTAACCCATTTATATCATACAATTGTAATCTGTTTTGAAGCTTTAGCAGAATTTGATCAGGTACGCTTTTATTTATTTAATTTCCATAATTTATTTTCTGCATATTTCCTTTTATTCTGTATCGTACTATATGCCTCCTGCACTTTCTTACCGCACCTTACAACATAGTCTCTTCGTTTGTTCTTTGTTGTATTGTATACATTTACTAGTATTCATACTTTAGTTGCTACTTTTTTATTATGATTGTGCAATCCCCTAAGATAGGCCGTTCGAGACATGGTTTTTTTTATTATTCTCTCTTCTCTCTCCTCTTTTTGGAATGAGACAACGACGTTGTCGGTTGATGATTCATCTCCGGGCAACGGTTGAGACAATTACCAAAGACGGAAGAATGAGCTTATGTAGAACCTCGATAAATTTAAATAACATACCTATAGGACGTTGAGGTCGTTCGCCTGTCGTGACGTAAATCCTCACATTATCTTTTGGGACTTTCTATGATCTTGATATCGTACGATATAAGTCCTAAACTTTTTAGGCTTTCCGAGGTTGTTGTCTAGTACGACATAAATCCTCACATTTTCTCGGGCTAGTTGCATATGACGTGCACATACAAGTCCCGAATATCTAAATAAATTGCAAGATTGAAATATCATATAATTTCTCTTTCAAAGACGTAAAGTCAAACCATAGATTAGTTTGAGATGTCACTGAATATTATTCAGTATCTTCGACATTTCCTACTTTTCACTCCTTTGAATTCTGGAAATAACTGTTCCTATTTGAACCTATCCCATTCGACTTTTCTATGCACAATCGTGGAAACTTGAATATTGAATTCTTGAAGACGAAACCTCTGATCATTATTGAGAGTTTTCTTAGGTAACTTCGGTTGTCTAAGATGTAATTAACTATAGGGGCTTGCTCCTATAGGGCATTTAAGAACCAAAATTAATCTAAACCTTATTTAATCTGTGTATTAGATAGGAGAATTTGTCGGCAATAAATTTTGCAGACCAAAATAGAGTCATAAACATTTTTGTTTAGATAGTTAAGCCTACTAATAAATGATACGTTCATTCTTCGAGATGATATATCAAGATGATATATCATTTAATATCATTTATGGTATCGTGCTCAGCTGTTTGAACTATTAGATATACAAGATCTACTCGGTCTTATCATTTTTTAAAAAATAAAAGATACCATTTTCACAAAATAAAAATTACATTATATATATATATTATATTTTAAATTCCAAATTTAAATTTTAAAAAATCTTTTTTTTTTTTGAAAGAGAAAAATAGCCGACAGGACAGTTTATCCATTCCTTATCTTCATTGTAGGGATTGATTATATATATACTCACACTGGGATAGATACAAAATTAAATATTTATACTTCCTACAACTTTTGTAACCATCTCTATATAAACTAACTTGGATAGGTGAGAAGGGGGTGGTTTGAGTGGTCTAATCACTCATTTTGTAATCCAGTTTTCATCTTAACTTGTAAGGAGCCATATATATATATATATATATACGTAAATTAAACGTCTTTCCGAAACAGGCGACTGGATTTTGCTTTTAGCGGCCGACACCTTCCAATGGGCAACTCCACACCCAAAATAGTGCCGCATCCATCCACTATTTTCCTACTATGTAGTAAATCACAAGTGCCTTATGAAATTTGCAAAAAAGTGCTTCTTCCTTGAAAGATGATGGATCCTAAAGTATACTGCAACTATATTGGAATGGGAGATGAAAATGATATGAATGTGCTGATGGATCAAGGACCTCAGAATTCATCACCTATTCAACCCTACTATAATTTGAATGCGCTTTTGAAGAGAATCAAGAAGGCAGAGAAAGAGGTGCAGGATCTTTCGCATGTGATTGGGAATATTTCTGAAACATTGGATGGTTTGGATTGGAGGCTAAAGGAACATTCTGAACTTACTGGATGTATTGATGGTGGATACGTATGTTCAAGAAACGTTCTTGGATTGGAGAGGATTCAACTGATGATTTTTCATATCGACCCTTCTATAACCTGTATTTGTACTACCAATCAATGGGAGATATCCCGGAGGATGGGAGTGAAGAAAATATTTGAACTTAATTTATGCACAAAACGTTTTATTTTGTACTGCTTATTTTATTTTGTGGAGTTGGATTGCATTTCCTTTTTATTGTTACACTATCTATGTTTATGCTTTGTATTTTGATATTTAGATTTCAGTGTTAAGATGTTGGTTTGCTTTAGAACACTAAATTTAATGTTTGTTGGCTTAAAAACTGTTAGTTTGCATTAGCGCGGATTGTATGTAAAAGTGAGTTTTGCGTTGTTTGTGACAGTTTTGTGTTAGAATGATATTTATATATACTAAGAAATGTTTATTTGATTTAATTCGAGGTTTACGTAAAGTGGTACGAAGCATATTTCCATAGAAACCAAAATCTGGTGAATTTAAGCTCTGGCACATGATGAGCCCGATTGGCGCATGATGCTTCAATTTACAGAGCGCTGGCTCATGATGCACCAGATTTAGCACATGATGCGTCAAAAACCCGAACACGCCAAATCACCTAGAAAATCATGAAATCACATGGACAAGCTCCATTTTCACTGCTTGCATTGTCTCCTAGCTCTAAAACTTGATATAGGGCTTCTTATTGAGGACGGTAGAGAAAATCTTGAAGGCCAAAAGTCTTAGATTTCATCTTTTCTTGGTACGAGCTTCACTTTAACTTAGAAATTTTTTATTTTCACCATGAATTTTTCCTACATTATGGAAGATCCAAAATATGTGATTTTTTATGAAAAAGCTTGAAGAAAACTCATAGTGAAAAGTACACCAAATGATCTTGTTTGAGGAGTTAGATTTTTTATTTTGCAATTTATTTGGATTTTATTTGGATTTTCATATAATTTTCAATGGCTCTCTGAGTTAATATAGGAAGGTTGTCTGAAGATTTTGATTCAAGAAGATTCGTTAACTTCAAGGCCCAACATAATTATAATACTCAAATGGAGACCAGAAGATTGATCCAAGGACGGGCAATTGCAAACTCAAGTGGCAAGATCAAAAGATTGATCCTTTCCAAAAATTGGGAAAGATCTGCTACGTTACTATAGTAGTGATTGTCCCAATGATTCGACAGTTCTATGCCAACTTGAGGTTCACTAATGAAGATCACATCTTGGTTAGAGGTAAACAAGTTGAACTTACTGTTGATTGGATCAATACTTTTTATGGGGCTGAGGAGTGTATTTTTTCAAAAATATGCCACATTCATGATGACTGATTCATCACTGAATGAAGTTCTGTCTTTTCTGACGGATGGAAGAGGAGAGTGGAAGATTAAGAAAAACAAAATAGTTAACTTCCCTGCTTCGATGTTGACTAGCCAGTCAAAGGTATGACATCACTTTATTTAAGCTAGATTATTGCCAACGAATCATCTTCAATACGAAAGATAGAGCTGTGTTGAACTATTGCATTCATAACGTGAAATCAAAACATGTTGGTGCACTTATATTTCATCATGCTCATAGCATAGTTGGTAGGTCTAGTGCTAGTGGTTTGGGATACCCTGCTTTGATTTTCACTTTATGTGAACAATCAGGAGTAGAGTCCCATAGAAATGAAAAAAGATTAAGACCACAGAATTCTATTGGGAGGCATATGATTCTGAGAGTTGAATCATTTGTTGAATCTAGGGTTGGAAGAAGGTATAGACCATCTACATCCACTGCAGGGGCATCTACTTCTTGCCCTGCATCATTAGAAAATATTATGGACCAACTCATGATTCAATAATTGGACATAATTAATATTCAAAGTCAATTAAGGGAGATTGGAGCAAGAAATGCTTATAATGTTGAATATCGGTAGAGGAGAGTTCAGCATGATAATTATTTTGAGAATGCTATGGCGAGACATTTTAGGGGTGAACCCAATGTGGAATTTCCTCCTTGCCCTAGTTTTACTCCCTATGCTCCTACTCGGGATGAAGATCAGGAAGAAGAAGAAGAAGAAGATGATGATGATGAGGAGGAGGAGGAGGAGGAAGGAGATGAAAACATATATTTTTATGAGTCTAGTGTAGTTATTTTTTATGTTTGTTATTTGTGATTGTAATGTGTTGTAGTAAAATCTTTCGTGTTGTGTTGTGAACATAATTGCAATAGTAATTTTAGACTTTTACTTTTTTTGTATTTTTAGTATTTTCGGTTCTATTTTTCAGTTTTCATATTTCTATTTTTAATTCTTAACAAATTCTATAGAATATATTATGTTTAATTTAATGCTTTAATGCCTGTATTTTTCTTAAGTTAGTGCATGCAGTATACTATAGCCCAGTTTCATAATCAGAAATCATCTACATGTTAGTTTTTATTTTCATGTATTTACTGTTTCCTTTCACGTACTAAAATTTCGTACTAAAACATTTTTAAAATTAATTAAAAATTTTAGTTTGGGGGGAAGAAAATTTTCTTTTGAAAAGAAGTAAACTAAATTTTATTTGTCCTTAATAAACTATATTTTTAAATTTTAATTTAACATGAACTGTGATATTATGTTTTAACTTTAAATGACTATGCTTATGTTTATAAATATTGTGATAAATTTAGGCAAAAAGTTTTTAATAATGAAGGTCAATTCTAAAGTTAAAGATATTTTGTATGATAGGATGGAACTATGCTTTTCTATTTAAAGTAAAGCAAGTTGTAGTTTTGAAGTTTAAGAATTTTAGAGTTTCACGTAAGAAAAGAATGAGACTTTTTGAAAAATCATAAACTAATATAAATTTATAAAGTGAAGAAAGGTATAGAGTTTTAACTTTAAGAAAAGCATAGTGAAGTTCAAATTTATTAAAGGCTATACAGATATAGTAATCCTCACTTGAAAAATAAAAAGAAAAAGAAAAGAAGGGATTGAAAAGATCCTAAAAGAAAAAAAAGTAAAAGGAAAAGAAAAGAAAAGAAAAGAAAAATAGGTGAAGAGAAGTTTGAGGAGATGCCTAATCAAAAATTGGCTTCACTTGAATCAACTTAAGGAAGGAGCTTTATTACATTTTCTAAACTTGTATTGGAATATTAGTAGCATTCATAGTAAATTTTTAATGATGTTTTTTTTCTTATGAATATTCTAAATGTTCTTAATATGACAAATTAAAATTCTTCTTGAAATGAATAGAGATTTAGAAATTGTAAATTTGATTACAAAATTTTGTTATTTTATTTATTAAACTAATAGAAGTTATAAGTAAATCTCTATCCTAAGTCATATGCTTTTATGTAGTAAAAATGTCACTTGAGGACAAGTAATATTTATGTTTGGGGGATTTTTATTTATGTAAGTAATATTTATGTTTGGGGGATTTTGATAGACCAAAATAATATATTGTTTTAAGTACATATTTTATGCATATAATGGTGATATTGCACTTTAAATGAGGATATTTTTATGTTTTTGCTGCATGTATAATATTTTCAGGCATTTGGAGCAAAAATAACAAAATTCTGCATGTATCATATTTTCAGGCATTTGGAGCAAAAATAACAAAATTAATGAAATTTGGAGCTAAACCAGTGAATTTTGGAAATCTAGCACATGATGTGTCGTTTGACAGACAGCTGGCACATAATGCGCCAGAGATGACCTTTTGTGGATTAAGGCAGTTTAAGACAAATTTTGCACAAATTTTCAAAGGGACACTTGTTCTACACACCCCTTAGAGTGATTCAATGCATTTAGAAACTTTAGAAGGTTCTTTTATGAAGAGATATGTCTCTTGGATCAAATGACACATTTTTAAAATTCAAAAGTGTTGACTTTTAGAGGAAATTTTGGAGGGAATTTGGAAGTCTTTTTGAAATGAGGCAGCCCGTAATAAAAGAAGAAGACTTCAAATGGTTGGGAGAGAGTTGGAATGGGGATGAAAAAGAAAGAAGGTGGCGACGTGAAAGGCAAAAAGAGGAGATTTTATTATAGGGTTGTAAGAGGAGAGGAGAGGTGAAAGTTTTCTTCTTCATTACACTTCTAAGAGAGAATTGAGTGTGTTTGTAAATAGAGAATGGCTTGGAGAGAACTTCTAGAGATTTTCTTAGGAAAGATTGTGAGATAAGTTGTATCTTTTATTTCTTTTTCTTATAAACATGTTTTTATATATGAAATCCGTGTTTTTCATATCCTTCTCATGATTTCTGAGTAGTCTTCTTTATCCTTCTCCCTACTTTAGGATATGGTTTTGTGATTAATTGATTTTATTTTCTATGGTTTTAAATGTTAATATTTGTGATGATTTGAACTCCGATCTTATTTTACTTTTCAATCTGGCCACATGAAATGATAAAACATGTTGAGAAACATAAGTTTTGAAAAGGGCTATGATTTTTACAATAGGGGGAGAGTCACATTTGATTTCATGGGAGAGTGTGACATCCATGGAATTGAGTGCAAATAAATAGGAAAATATACTTTTCTGGATGTAAAATTGGATATTTTAAGGTGACAGATTAAAATCTTTAATTTGGTTTAGTTGATTGGAAATTGATGCGAGATTGTTAGCCCTCAGGGGAGGAAGTAGTAGGAGCTTTGGAGTGGTAGCTGGTTACCTCCCAGCCTAACCACAAAATTAGGGACCAAACTCTGGATTAGTCAACATTCTTTATAGCACTCGAGAGAGGGTAAAAAATAGGATTTTATATATATATATATATATATATATATACATACATACATACATATATATATACATATATGAGTGTGTGTGTACTTAATTTCTTCACAGTCCCTATACTCATTGTAAAGGGGAAGGATGCTTTCTTAAATTTGAATCTTTCATCAACAAAAACTTTATTTGGTTTTCATAATTTTACTTTTGAATGTATAGTTTAAGTTAGTTAACTTTGCTCTTTCAACTGAATTTTACATACCATTCACTTTCGTAGTTAATATTCAAACTTTGAACTTTATTTTTATTTTTGAATCTTTATGTTATATAATAAATTTAACAATTTACTTATAGGTTTTTCGAACTTCCCTGTGGGAGCGATATCTAAGACTCCATTAGAGCCCTTTGTTACTTGAGCGATACGTATACTTGTGTTGATTTTAAAGGGGATTTTGCAGTTTAAAATTAGTTTTAAAGATAAATTATTTTTATAAAATGTAATTTTGTTGGGATTCTATTGCATATTTATTGTTATATCTTCCATGTGCATTTTATAGTATTGAAAAATATTTGTAAAATTTACACACTAAATATGACCGCATCACTTTCCTCCCCAACGTAGCAAATATTTTCCTCATCACCATTTTTATTGGATTTGAGTCCTAGAGCTTTCGTTTCTAGCATGACCAATTTATTTTACCGCTGCCTCTTGGGCTGGATGTGAGTCCCAGCTTTCCTCCCTAACGTAGCAGATATTTCCCTTGTCACCATTTCAGTTGGATATGAGTCCCAAAGCATTCCTTCCTAGCGTGACTGATATATTTTCCCTCTACCTCTTAGGTTGGATGTGAGTCCACGTGCTTTCCTCCCCAATATAGCAGATATTTCTCTCATCTCTATTTTGTTTGGATATGAGTCTGAGAGCTTTCCTTCCTATAGTGACAAATATATTTTCTCGCTACCTCTTGGATTGGAAGTGAGACCCAACGCTTTCCTCCCCAACGTAGCAAATATTTTCATTGTCACCATTTGGGTTGGATATGAGTCCCAGAGCATTCCTTCCTAGTGTGACAGATATATTTTCTTGCTACCATTTGGGTTAGATATGAATCCAAAAGTTTTCATTCCTAGCTTGAACGTAGCAAATATTTTTGTTGTCATCATTTGGGTTGGATATGAGTCCCAGAGCATTCCTTCCTAGCGTGACAGATATATTTTCTTGCTACCATTTGGGTTAGATATGAATCCCAAAGCTTTCCTTCCTAGCGTGAGAGATATTTTCTCGCTATCTCTTAGGTTGGATGTGAGTCCTAGAGCTCTCCTTCCTAGTGTGACAGATATATTTTCCAACTACCTCTTGGGTTGGATGTGAGTCACAAAAATTTTCCCCCAACGTAGCAGACATTTCCCTTATCACTATTTGGGTTGGATATGAGTCCCAGAGCTTTCCTCCCTAATGTGGCACAAATCTTTGAGATAGGTATAAGGACACCTAAAATGGAGTATGGCATCCTATTCCCCTATATCCCTACATTTGGGGTAGGTTTTGACGTTCTATTCACATCCTTACATTCAGGGTAGGCTTGGAAGTCCTATTCCCATCCATACATTCAGCGTAGGATTTGACATCCTATTCTCATCCCTATATTCATGGTAGGCTTTGACGTTCTATTCTCATCCCTACATTTGGGGTAGGTCTTTGACACCCTATTCCCTTCTTGGAACTTGTGTTTTCAACTCAATCTGGTTTCCTAGTGCATAATTTCATATCCTTAAAATTTAAAAAAAATCCAAACTAAATTTCTGAGATATTCAATTTGAATTGATTCTTCGCTGGGACTACCGGTTTGTCTGGTGATTGTCCCCAAAATCTGCTTTCTTTTCCCTGATGAGAATCTCTATTATTCCCCAGGGGAAACAAGTGTCACTCAATTCTCCACTTCGCTCTAGGCATGTTTGCTTAGACGTCTGTGTTGGTTTTGTTGATCTCTTCGGTCAACGCCAATACGCGCGGTGTGCTTGCCCAACACACCTCACCTATTGGGGGTCCATTTGTTGACCTCACTTTTGGTTGAGGTCAAGTTTCCTCTTTATTAGCCTAGGTTCTAGCCATAAAAATTTCCTGTTCACTATTCCGAAAGGACTAGAAAGGAAACTCTCACCATTAGAAATTCTAAACTCTTCTCTGCTCAACTTGAAAGGTCCACATATTGGTCCTAACCTCTAACGCTTAGTAGGTGGGGACAATATGAGGAAATTCAAAGAGAGTTCCCATAGATTTTCTAGGCCTTAGAGTGGACTCTGGGTGTTGGTCTTGAGATATTGCATACACTGTCACTCACTTCCACATTACACCCCACTCTCACAAACTTAGTAACTTTGATCCCTTGATCTTTTGGGAGACTCAGGTAGATGGTCCCCTACACCCACTAGCCCTAGGTTGGGGTTTAGATAAGACCAATACATAAAGGACCCAAATGGAGATCCCATTGGTTCATAGCTCAAATAGGGTGGTTGGCACCTCAATTTCATTGAATTATCTAACTTAAGTCTTTTGCCCCCAAATTTACCAAATTTACCAAAACACCCCCAAACCCTAAGTTTGACCAAAATTTCCAAAATTATCCAAAACACCCAAATTTTTTTGACAATCATCTCAAACCATTTGAAACCATCCAAATTGCCTAAAATCTCTCAAAATTTACCAAAATACCCCAAAAATTGCCAAAATTACCAAAATACCCTTGGTGGTCCAAACTTTTCCAAAACCTTCAAAATAATTTCAAATGTCCCCAAAATCAATTTGGACCTTTCAATTGAACTCAATTTGATCAATTTGACCAATTTTGACCAAAAGCCCCAAATTACCTTTCAAGACCCAATTACCCCAATTCACCGCAAATGTCCACTAATTTGGTTCCAATTTTCCCCAATTTCAACTCTAAACTCAAATTCATCATGAACAAACTCAATTAGACCTAATCCCAACCCAATTGACCCATAATTTGAGCCTAATTTCACCTAAATCCAAACCCCCCAATTTTGTCTCACTTTGGCCATGTCTCCAAATGTCACCAAATTGAAAACTCAAAATTGACACCCAATTAATTTGAGAACTCTTCATAACATCACCCCAGATTATTTAAAACTTTCAATTTGGACTTATCCTAACTCGAGCCTAACCTAAACCATTGTTTTGCACCCACAAATTAGCATTGACAGCCACCCTTAGCCATTTTATTTAAACCCCTCTCCCATGGCCATAACATAGGGCGAGCCAATTTCCTTTGGGAGACTCTACCCAATTGCTTCCAGACACTCTCTAAGAACTCCTAAGCTCAATCCCACCATCCCACCATTTTCCCCCTCCTAAGCTCAATCCCACCATTTTCCCCCTCTAGATTCCTCTGTGAGAGCTTAATTTTGTGTTCAAAATTTAAAGAAAAGTAGAACAGATTTGTCCACAGCTTGACACTCCACCAAACTCCAATTAATTGTGCACAAACCATCCTTTGAGTGAGAGGAGTTGATTCTCCACAAAAGCCCAATCAAAGAGAGCCCTTAGCATAGACTATGATCAACACCTGGAATCCACTTTGATTAAAATCATACCTAGACGATTCATCACAGCCGAGGACTTCACTGGAGGTTTGTTATACCAATATGAAGATGCTACAACCATCTGATTGAGGCCTCCCCTCTAAGATAAATGTATTGAGCCTCAACCATAAACCGAGCCTCATTTGATTCTTCATATGTATTTACTGTATTTCATACCGTATAAGCTATATATGTTCGTCTTGAGTAGATGAAGGTGCAAGAACAAACTCGAAGTGATTTGGCTGAGTCTAGCTTGAGATCTTAAGGTTTTAGTATGAACGGCTTACGGGTTAGGTCACTTGGACACGATCCATTGATGTCATCCAATCGCGCATTTATTTCATGGATGGTTTAGATCACGTTGGACAAGCGAATGGAACAAAAATGCAGGCTGAAGAGGCAGCTACGTGGTAGACAGCGTCGAATTGTGGAGTGTCGAGTGGAGACTTTGGGGCTGCCGGGGTTGAGGTAGTACCGCATGTTTAAGTAGAAAAATATGGATCTTATGGATTTATTTAAATGTCAGAACTTCAAAAATTCATTGCTTTGTGTAGAAAAATTATAAAATAAGTTAAAAACATCCTCTTACTCAGTGAATAGAGGAGAATAATGTGAATTAAAAATAAAAATTATTTGACAACTCTTTGATTTTTAATTAATTAAATACTCTCTATGGTATTTCAATTCATTCTGGTTAAACATTGCTCACCTTAGTTTGGAATTTTGAGGTTTTGTTCTTCATGACAGAGGTTATATTCTCTGAATTTTTCAAGGTCAGAGGACATCTCTGTGTTTCTAACCCTAATATTCAAGCTAAGATGGCAATTTTGGCTTAAATTAATTATAAAAATTGAAATACCACTTAGAAAATTATGGGATAAATTTTAGTAGGTTTCCTGTGGCCAACGGAGCTTGGCCAGCGAAGCTTAGGAAAAATGTTATGAGGTTTGAATAATTTTCTGAATTTCTATAATTAATTAAATGTATGTATCTTTTACTAATTTATGTAAATTAAATATTAATAAAAAATCAACAAAATTAATTCCATATTTTGTGTAAAAATAATGTTAACTCAATGTAAAAATTTGAGGATTATTTGATTAAGTTAAGCACTAAAGTTGATATTTTAAGAAATATTATATTTTTGTACAAAATAAATTATATTAAATTAAATAAACATAGGAAAATTATGAAAAGTGCTTTTCTGAGTTCCTTGTGGTGCTTTTCTGAGTTCCTATGAAAAGTGCTTTTCTGAGTTCCTTGTGATTAGGATCATTTATGAAAAATATAAGTAATTTTTCATAAAATACTTGATTTTTTAGCTTTATTTTGAATAAAAAATAGTTAAAAATAATTTAGAAATTCCAAATAAACAAAAATATTTCAAAATGTTCCTCATGTTTCTCTGATTACTTGAGACTCATTAAGATATTTTTCCTAGTTTTTTGAAGTTAAGAATAAATTTCCAATTGCTTAAAAATGTATTTCCCTTATTTTCTCAATAAAATAATTATAATAAAGAAATAAATAATTATAAAAATATGACATTTGTTTCCTTGAGTTCTTTTGACTCAGGGAGGTTTAATAAAAATGTAAAAAAAAATTTTGGTAATTAAAACATAATTTTCCATTTAATCAAATCATTAAAAACCAACGAATAATGATAAAATTAATTTAAAACTTAATTTAGAAAATCATAGCATTTTGCTTAAATGTGTTTTCTCTAACCTAAGGGAACCTCTAATACTTTTCTCATAAACTAAAGATTTTATTTTGATAGCTCAAATAAATTAATTTTGAAAATCCTTTTTTCTAAATTAAAATAATTATTTAAAATAAATATAAATTTGAAAAACAACATTTTTCTCCTCTAATCTTGAATTATGCTTCATGAGTTATGAGGTGAAGAGTCCCAAAGGTAAAGTGGTTATTTTAGGCTTTTGGTTCCTTAATCATAATTTAGAATTAACCAAAGAAAAAAATGGAAAATTTTGATCCTAATGAATATGTTTGGATGATTGAAATATAAAGGGTAAGAGGTAGAAACCAACTTGCCACCATTCCATATTAAGAATAAAATTAAAATTTTTTTAAATTATCATATTTGGAAGTTAATCAAAATCAAATGGTTTCCAAGTGATGGGATTAAATTAGGGAGATGATGTTTCACTTATGATTAAGTCCACAGTTAATGATGATCTGACTTCTTTAATCAGAATCCACATCACCTAAATTAATGTTCTAAACCTTTGCTAATCTTTCTACCATTAGACTAAAGAGCTTGGTAGTGATCTAGGCTTGATATTTAATTCATTTGATGGGATAGAAGATAATATGACTATTGATTAGCACTACAAGCCCAGCTTTAATGGTGGGTACAAAAGTTCTTAATAACTGAAACTTGCCTTAGGGGCATTCACCTACATAACTTTTAAGTGAAATATGAACTGATTAATTAGGTGCCCTATCCTCGGGACAATTAAAATGTCAAAGTTTACCAAATAGTGGAGTAATTTTAATTTGACCTAGAATGATTATTAGAACAATACGATAAGTTTAAAATGAACTCAAATATTTTAAGGGATCTTTAAAGTAGTTTGGGGTCACTCCCCGAACACTTTATAATCTCTTGAATATTTTAAAGATTGAACATGCTATATTTTGTTCTAAAATCATCAATTAATATCTTACGAGACTTAATCATAACTTGGGGGTTGTTAGTTACACCTTCAACTACTCAAAACTTGTATTTCTTACTTTGTCTCTTACAAAATACACACATGTTGTAAAAGACTAACATTTCAGTTGGAATGCCACCGAGAAGATGATGATCCGACTTTTTGTTGCGATAAATTGTGTAAAGTTTATATAAATATAATCAATTAAAATGTTGATTCTACACAAGTATACGTATCGTTATCAAGTAATAATGGACTTTCCATTGAAGCCCCAAATATTGATCCTACGGGGAAGGTTTAAATTGAAAATGACAAATTTGCTAGGAAATTCACAGAAAGTCAATTGAAATCACTGTCACTAATTTCAATTGTTGAGATGTAATCAAAATTAAATTTCTAAACTATTATCAAATCAAATATGCAAAATTTAAAACTGTAAATACTAATCTATTAACTATGTTTATGTAACGGAGATTCTTATGTGAAAAAGCATCATTCCCACTAAATGAGGCGGCTATAGTAAAATGAGATGAGATAAATGTTAATAATATGTATTATGCCAAATAGGAGCAATTTTAATTCTCTACCCTAATACAGTGCATAGAAAATCATTGGCTAATCTCAATGTTTAGTCCTTAAATCCATGGCTAGGCTAGGAGGATACTGACTCCCACTCCAAAGCTCCCACATCCCTTCACCTGAAGGCTAGCTCTCACTTCTATTTTTAAACACTAAGACTGAATTGAAGATTTTAGTCTATCACCTTAAAGGTTCTCCAATTCTACACCCAACAAAGAATATTTCCCTATTTATTTACACTTAATTCAATAAACGATGTTCTCCTTCATGAAATCAAATGTGATCCTTAGTATGTTTTAGAACTCATAATCCATTTCCCGGATCATATGTTTCACAACACAATTTAATAATTTAATTGAACAGATTTAAAAGTAAATTAAGTTCAAAGTTGAAATATCATCACAATTTTTTTTACATATTAATATTGGCACATTCATATTATCTCTTCATTTGATCATATCTCAGAGCAGGGGGAAAGATAGAGGGAACTACTCAGACTTCATGAGAAATAAATAGTAAAACACAAATTTCATATTTAAAAAAAATTCATTCAACACTGATAAACAAACAATACTTATCTGAAAACTCTTTCTCAAAGCAAATCCTTTGTAGACTTTCCTTAGAAATGCATGAAGAAGATATCTCTCACTTTTCTGCTTCTCCAACACTCTTACAGAAAGTTTCACACTAAATCTCACCACAAAAACTCTAAACTATGAAAAAAAATCATTAATTGACTCCAATATGGTAGAGGAATGGAATGATGTCGACCAAAAAATGAACATAGCTTTTTGTGAAGAAATTCTTCCCCAAATAGAGCCCAAGGTCGGTTCTCCAAGAGGTACCTCCAAAAACTCTTCAAAAAATTGTCGAAATACATTGAACCTTCTAGAAATGAGGTCTGCACTGCCTTTGGTGTCGTTGGTACTGGTCTGGCGCTGTCGGCGCTGAGTAAAAAATTCTCCGCATTAATTTGTTCTGCACCGTCGGTGCTGTCGACGCTGACCATTTCTTCAAAAATGTCCTTTTGACTCCAAATTTCATCCTTTTTGCATTTTTTTTCTTTAAGCCCTAAAAATCAACAACCTGCAAGAAAACATCAAAATACCTTTGATTAAAGTGCAATATCATAAAAAAATAATATAAAATGTGGGTCTAAAAATGCATATGTTTTTGGTGAACCAAAATCCCCCAAACTTACATGTTAGTTGTCCTCAAGTAACTCCTTTACTACATAAAAAATATGACTTATGATAAAGACCTTAAATTTTAGACTTTCATATTTTAATTTTCCAAATATAATAATATAACTTAAGAAAAATTCAAAAAAACTCCAGTTAATACTAAAGGTGTAAAGATATTCAGTAATTAAATCTAAGGTTTCTAATCCTCTATTTGCTTCAAGAAAAATTGCAATTTGTTATATTAAAGCCACTTAGCAATTTCACCTGAAAAAGAACTTCATAAAACTTTATTAATAATTAAGTTAACATTCAAATAAAAAGTTTAGAAAATGTGTTCAAGTCTTTTTCCTTAAGTTGATTCTAGTGAAGCCAATTTTTAATTAGGAATCTCCTCAAGCTTCTCACCATATATATATTTTTTTCTTCTTCTTTTCTTTTCAGGATCACTTTTAATCCCCTTTTTCTTTTCTTTCTTTCTTTTCTTCTCTTTTTTTTTATATGTCAGGATTACTACATTTGGATAGCCTTTAAAGATTTTGAACTTCACTATCCTCTTTTTAAAGTTAAATACTTTTTTCACTGCTTCACTTAACAAATTTATATTAACTTAAAGATTTCATAAAGTTTAATTCTTTTCTTTTTACATGAATCTTTTAAGATTTTTAACACTTCAAAAATACAAATTTCCTTTACTAAAAATAGAAAAACATAGTCTTATTCTCTTTTAATTAACCTTTATTATTGAAATTTTTTACTTAAATTTACTATATATTTAGAAACATAAATATAGTTATCCAAAGTTAACCTCTAATACCAAAGGTCATGTTAAATTTAAAATTTTAAAAATATAGTTAAGTGAGAACAAATAAAATTAATTTCTTTCTCTCTTTCTAGAAATGATTTTTTTTCTTTGTCCCCCCCCTAAACTTAAATTTTTAAAATATTTTTACATGAAGAGCTTTAAAAATGAAGGGTAAAAGAAAGCATTAAATACATAAAAAAGAAAATTTATACCTATTAGAGATTCTGATTTTTGAACATAAATTTTGAAAATACTGCAGGTGCTAAAATGAAAACTACGAAGCTAAAAACATTAAATTGCACATAATACATATAAAATTTGTTAAGGAAGATCTAATCACAAAACAGAACAAAGCGTTAAAAATAACAACAGAACTAAACTAAATTTTTAAAATGAAAATAGTCTTCCACATTATAGTTTCACATAACATAACAAAAAATGTTTAAACAACATCACAACACAAACAATGCAATCACACAGTATAAACACAAAAAAACAAACAAAAAGATCACTAGTCAATATCATCTTTATCATTATCTACATCCAACTTCTGCTGCTGATATGGAGTAAACACAGGGTGAACAGGGAACTGAACTGAATGTTCTCCCCTAAGGTATCTAACTAAAGCATCATCATAAGCAGTATCACTGAAGCAATAGAATTTTTTGCCAACTTAATTCATCAGTGTGAGCATTTCTGGCTTCCTTATTTTGCATCCTATAATCCATCATCAAAATATTTCCCCATTGTATCATCATCTAATCCAAAAGTTCTCTGTTGCTGGGGTCACTAGAAGTAGATCCATGAGAGGTAGAAGGAATATCCCTAGAAGTAGAAGGAATATCTCTAGCCTTACTTCCAAATCTCCAGTCAACATGAGATTCATATGTCTTGATGTTTGCATACCCAATAGGTCTCTGAGGCTCAATCCTCTCCTCTTCATGTCTAAAATCAACTCTTTCATTCTTATAAAGTTTGTAAATAAGAGCAGGGTGTGTCAATCCACCATAAGTCTCTATCAGAGCAATAGATTGAGTGTTCATATAAATAATATAGCCCACATTTATGTTCATAAGTTGTTGAATACAGTAATTCAAGATGGCTCTATCTTTGGTCACCTCACTATGATGGTTCGTTGGAATCATTCTTCGAGAAATAAAATTTTGTCAGGCCTTAGATACCACAATTAAACTAGTACGGGGAAAGTTAACTTTAACTCCATTTTTTTTTCCAAGCCCCTTTCTTACTAGTCAGAAAAGAAATAACTTGATTTAAAGCCAGATCTGTAGAAGAAAAAGAATGATACTAGCATCTATACACATCTTTTACTGAATAAAACTCATTTATTTTATTTGAAGTAAATTCTACCCTTTTTCCACAAAAAATACATAATCATAAGAAGCTTCAGAAAGGTTGGCATAAAATTCCATTACAATCCCAACTATCGCATCGGCAGTAAAATAGCAGAAGTTTCCCTATTGCCGAGCAATAATGAAATGTTCAACTTCTCCTCCTGGATTTTTTAAAACCTCGGTCCTGAATTACTTCCTTATTTTTACAAATGATATGAAATCAAGCACTGGCTCTAAAGCTAACAAATCTCTGCTCGTCATATTCTACTTTCTTATTGCTTGATCTAGGTGCCATTAGAAATCTAGAAAATTTTGAAAATCCTGAATAAATTCTAAAATTTCAAAAATAAAAGTGTAAAATATTTAAGCTTAAAATCACTATATAAGAGTTCATCACCAAAGGATTTTCTCAAAATTTTCTCAAAAAAATTTTCATATTTCCGATCCATGTAATGTGAGATAAATCCTTGGTGAAAATCAAAAATTTTTTGTTTAAAGTGTAGCTCTTACTTAGAGAAGATGAAATCCAAAGTCTTAGCCTCTAAACTGCCTCAAATCCGACCACAATCAAGCCCTAGCTGCCCAAAATCGAAGGTTGAAGATGTTGATGGTTGAAGATGACTTAAGCGTAAAAATGGTGGCCACAGTAAAAATTGCGAATTTTTATGGGTTAAAATCTGTTGTCAGGTAGAGGGCACCGTTGGTGCCGACGGCCCGAAAATTTCAGATTTTGATTTTTTTTATAATTTTCTATTTCCTATTGACTTACTCCAAAACTTTTAGTATTTTAAACACAAATTTTTATCTAACAATAATTCACGAAACAAAACATTTCACCAATACAAATTTTCACAAATAACAACAAACTAACTTTTATATATGAAAGTACACTTTT
>NW_018221139.1:36566-37713 GCF_001263595.1 Phalaenopsis equestris
CACAATCACATACACAATCACACATATTAAATAAACTAATTATAAATCAGCATCGAAATCAAGACACAACACTAAATGTTGTCACAAAACTATTCATACAATCAAAGTTTAGAATTCTAAAGCAAAAAAAAAACAAACCAAACCAAATTAAATCCACACAATTACACTAAATAAATATAATATTCTAAAATAAATATAATGTTCTAAAATAGATATTATTACGCCTCTTCTTTAGTGCTTTCTCCTCCTCTGATATCTCCCATAGATTGGTACTTTCTTTTAGTGCTTTCTCCTCCTCTGATATCTCCCATAGATTGGTAATGAACATATAAGTTGTAGAAGGATTGGTACGGGAAATGATCTGTCGAATTTTGTTCAATCCACCCATTTTCTTTAAACATCCAAACTAATCAGACTTCAAAATTTCTAGTGTGATCAAAATTTCCTTTCATTTTCCAATCTAGGTGATCAAAAAAGTATTTAAGATCTTCTACTGCATTCATAATACTCTGAAGTTCCCTTTCAATTTTCTTCAATTTCTTTTCCAAAGCAAGCAAACTTTCAACTGTTGGTGGTATTAATGGAGTTGAAGCTTGTGAAGGTTGATCTTTGATGGCTTCTAATTATTCATTTTCATTTCCATAATAATTCTCATCTATAGGATTCATGGGCTCCCAAGGTAATAAAGTCTTTTCTGAACTTTCATATATATCAAAAAATGTTATATGGATGCCCAAGTCCATAAATTGGTCCATTAGTAAGGATACTCATAATAAATTTAAATATAATAGACCCTATATCAATGGGTTTTTCCATTTGAATGCAGTAATTTAAAATAGAACATTCTTTGGTGACTCTACTAATTTTCATAGTAGGGAGTAATTTTGCAGCAATAAAGAAATTCCATTGCTTCGAAATTAGATTAAGTAATGAAGTGAAGAAACTAACATATCCTTCATCTCGTATCTCCCATATATCACTTTCATTATTATACATGTCTTGCATTAAATCTCGTGTAGGAATGAAAGTTGTATAATGACAGATTGGAATGTTGTCTATCATATATAAATCATTAATCCTTGCAGGAGTAAATGGTACAGCCTTACCTCGTACGAAGACAACACCTTGAGTAATTCCATGTAAGTTT
>NW_018221139.1:37723-41632 GCF_001263595.1 Phalaenopsis equestris
CTACAGGTACGACAATCGCAGATGTAGTGTAACACATAACTTCCCAACACCTTTGCAGAATGATTTCATTAATCAGACCAATAGGATTGATCACTCCATCATTAACAAATTCTCTTTTCTTGATCATTATCCTCTTCGTAATAACTTTATCGTATAATCGCTGCAGGTCAAAACTAATAAAATTTCTTTTATTGAAAACTCCATACCTCAAAGAACTCCATACCTAAAACTCTATACCTCAAATTATTTCTTGAATTGGAAGCCATGGAATCCAAAAATAGGAAGTTATTAGGCATCCAAGGATGTTTTTATGACTTTTTAAACTCGTCCCAGCGGTTATTATGAAGTGAAATCGCGCCAAAACCCGCCTCAAGTCGTCTAAAACCAAAAGTCTTCTAAAACCGTCCAACTACACTCGGCGCCATCGATACTCTCGATTGGTGCTGCCGGCGCTGATGTCTGTTATATAGGGCACCGTTGGCACTAGTGGCCAAAATTGCAATTTTCATTTTTTCTATTCAATTTGATTAAAAAATTTCCTCCAATACAAATATTTAACTTAATTTATAATAACTGCAATTGTGTAGGATTATTATCTACTAATATATAAGACACTTAACAAACTAAATACTTATACATAGCAATATATGTTTGGGTTGCCTCCCACAAAGCACTTGGTTTAACGTCGTCAGCCCGACATACCAATTGTTTATTTGGGTTGACTTAACATTAAAACTTCCTTAAATTGAGGTATGTGCCCTTCATAATAATTTTTTAAACGATGCTCATTAACTTTAAATATCTTTCCAGTGTTAGGATCTTTAATAATAAAAGTTTCATAATGATAGACTATAATCACTTTAAATGGTCCTAACCCTCTGGATTTTAGTTTTCTTGGAAATAATCTCAGTCTTATATTATATAGTAGAATTTTTTGTCCAGGTTCAAATTTCTTCTTAACAATCTTCCAATCATGCCATATTTTCATTTTCTCTTTATGAATTTTCGCATTATCATATGCTTCATTTCTAATCTTCTCAAGTTCATTGTGTTGCAAAAATATTTTCTCACCAATATCCTTTAAATTAAAATTAAATTTTTTAATAGCCCAAAATGCTTTATGTTCCAATTCTACTAATAAATAACATATTTTTCCAAAAATCAATCTATATGGGGACATTCCTCTATGAGTTTTATAAGCAGTTTTATATGCCCATAATGCAGTATCCAGTCTAACAGAACAATCCAATTAGACCAATCCAATTTATAAGGATTTACAGTATTTTCTAAAATTCATTTAATTTCACGATTCGGTATTTCTGCTAAACCACTAGTTTGAGGATGATAAGCAGTAGAGAATCTATGCATATCATATTTCTTGATTAAGTTTTTGAATCTCTTATTCCTGAAATGAGATCCTCCATCCGTAATGATTACTCTCAACATTCCATATCTTGTAAAAATATTTTTAATTAAAAATTTAGAAACACTCCTAGCATCACATCTAGGCACAGCAATAGCTTCAATCCACTTAGACATATAATCAACAATAAGTAATATATATAAATTTTCAAATGAAGGCATAAATGGTCTCATAAAGTCTAATCCCCACACATCAAAAATTTCAACTTCTAATGTGTAATTTAGAGGCATTTTGTCTCTTCTGGAAATATTTCCTACTTGTTGACATATATCACATGTTTTAATATATTCATTAACATCTCTAAAAATAGTAAGCCAATAAAATCCAGCTTGCAAAATTTTATATGTAGTTCTATTTATTCCATAATGTCCTCCAAATTCAGAATCATGACATCTTTCAATTACCTGTTGAGTTTCTTCATAAGGCACACATCTTCTAATAATTAATTTCTTACATTGTTTATATAAACATGGGTCATCCCAAAAATAGTCTTTTGAATCATAGATAAATTTTTTAATTTGGGAAAGTGGTAGAATGTCACTTACAATATAGTTTACTATATAAGCATAACACGACACACCCATTTCATCAATACTATATAAATGTTCATCAGGGAAATTTTCTAAAATTTCATTTACAAAATTAGTTAATATTTCTATTTCTATTCTAGACAAATGATTAGCTATTTTATTATCAATTCTCTTTCTATCCACCACGGTAAAATAAAACTCTTGCAATTGAAGTATCCATCTAATTAATCTTGATTTAGCATCCTTCTTTTGCATCAAGTATTTAATAGCAGAATGATCTATATGCACCATACATTTAGTTCCAATTAAATAAGATCTAAATTTATCAAAATCATAAACAATAGCTAATAACTCTTTTCATTAGTAGTATAATTAATTTGAGCATTATTTAATTCTCTTTCTATCCACCACGGTAAAATAAAACTCTTGCAATTGAAGTATCCATCTAATTAATCTTGATTTAGCATATTTAGCATCCTTGCATTAAATATTTAATGGCAGAATGATCTGTATGCACTATACAATTAGTTCCAACTAAGTAAGGTCTATAGTTATCAAAGGCATAGACAGTAGCTAATAACTCTCTTTCAATAGTAATGTAGTTAATTTGAGTATCATTCAGATTTTTACTAGCATGGCCTATTACTTTAAAACCTTTGTTGTGCATTTGTCCTAACACAACTCCAATAGCATAATCGCTAGCATCACACATTATCTCTAAATGGTTCTCCCAATCAGGTGGTACTATTATAGTTGCAGTGATTAATTTTTTCCTTAATAATTCAATTGATTTTATGCATTCCTCATTAAAATCAAATTTCATCTCTTTTTTCTAAAAGTTGGCATAGGGGTTTAGTTATTTTTTAAAAAAATTTTATGTAGCACTTATAAAAGTAGCATGTCCTAGAAAACTTCTCACCCCTTTAACATTATTAGGAGGTGGTAATTTTTCTATAACTTGGATTTTTTCAGGATCTACTTCCATGTTTTTTTCAAAAATTTTATGCCCAAGAACAATACCTCCTGCAACCATAAATTGACATTTTTCCCAATTTAAGACTAGGTTGATTTTTTCACTATCTCTAGAACTTTTTCTAAATTATTAAGACATTACTCAAAAGAAGTCCCAAATAGAAAAAAATCATTCATAAACACTTCCATTCCATGCTATATAAAATTGCTAAAAATTGACATCATGCATCTTTGAAATGTTGCAGGTGCATTGCATAGTCCAAAAGATATTCTATGAAAAGCAAATGTTTCATATAGGCTTGTAAACGTTGTTTTCTTTTGATCCTCTAGAGCAATTAGAATTTGGTGATATCCGGTATATCCATCTAAGAAGCAATAGTATTTGTTCCTAGCCAATTTATCCAACATTTGATCTAGAAAGGGTAAATGAAAGTGATCTTTTCTGGTGGCCATATTTAGTTTTCTATGGTCAATATGAATTCATCAGCCAGTTACTTAACTTATTTGTATTAATTCATTTTTCTCATTTTGTTCAACAGTCACTCCTCCTTTCTTTGGAAAATAGTGAATTGGGCTTACCCAAGCACTATCTGAAATAGGATATATAATTTCAACATCTAACCACTTTAAAATCTCTTTTTTAACAATTTTTTTTATTATTGGGTCCAATCTTCTCTAAGGATCCGCTTTAGGTTCATACTGTTCATCTAATAAAATTATGTGCATACAAATTGAAGGACTAATTCCTTTAATATCTGCTAAAGTCCATCCAAAAACCTTTTTGTACTTTTTCAACATCTCTATTAACTTTTGTTCCTGAATTTCGGTTAACTCAGAATATATAATAACAGGCAATGTAGATGACTCTCCTAAAAATAGATATTTTAAATGGGCAGGTAATATCTTCAATTCAAGTTCAGGTAATTTAATACTTGATTTTTACTATCATTTACTATCATTTTCCAACAAGTCTAATGCTTCAAA
>NW_018221139.1:41799-42640 GCF_001263595.1 Phalaenopsis equestris
ATAGCTTTTGCTATATTAAATTTTACTTCTTGATCATTAACTCTCATCTATAATTCTCCTTTTTGCACATCTATTATAGCTCTCCGTGGCTAGGAATGGTCAGAGAAATGGTGTCCCTAAAATAATGGGAATCTCTTTATCTTCCTCCATATCCAATACTGTAAAGTCTACAGGGAAAATAAATTTATGAAAATAAATTTATCCACATCCACTTTAACTAGTACATCCTCTATAACTCCTTTTGGATAAGTTATTGATCAGTCTGCTAAATCAAGAGTTATAGTAGTAGGGAAAATTTTTCCCAAATTTAAACTTTTAAAGATAGATAAGGGCATAAGATTGATACTTGCTCCTAAATCACAAAAATCCTTTCAATAAAACTTTTCACCAATTGCACAAGGTATAGTAAACCTACCAGGATATTTTGATTTTTCAGGAAGCTTTTTCTAAATAATAGCACTACACTCTTCACTAAGTCCAACAGTCTCATGATCTGTAAAATTCCTTTTCTTGTTTAATACATCTTTCATAAATTTAGCATAACTTGGCATTTGTTCCAAAGCTTCAACAAAAGGAATATTTATTGTTTACTTCTTAAGAATTTCCAAAAATTTTGTAAATTGTTTATATTTATTATTCTATTTCAGTCTTTGAGGAAATGGAGGTAATGGTTTTTCTACAGGGCTCTGTGTTTGGTAATTTTCCTGTTGATCATTTTTCATTTCTTCCTTTTCTTCATCAACTTCAGTTTCTCTTTGGATCCTTGTTTCAACTTCTTTTCTACTTTGTAATTGAAAAGCTTTAATTTGCTCTTTATTTTGATCTTTTGGATTAACTTCCA
>NW_018221139.1:42971-44400 GCF_001263595.1 Phalaenopsis equestris
AGCAATTTGAGATGCCAAAATAGACATTGCATCAAAATCATGAATACTAGCTACTCTCTTAGGATTTACCCTTTCAAAGGGCCATTGAAAATTATTAGTAGTCATTTCTTCAATTAAAGAATATGCTTCATCAAAAGGTTTTGACATTAATGAACCACCCACAACAACATCTATAATAGATCTCACTGATCCTACTAATCCATTGTAAAATGTTTGAACTATTAACCAATCTGGTAAAGCATGTGTGGACATTTCCTAAGAACATCTTTAAATCTTTCACAGGCTTCATATATCAATTTGCCTTTAAACTGACAAAAAGATGTAATATAATTTCCAAGCTTAGCAATTTTCGAGGGTGGAAAATATTTAGCCAAAAAATTTTATGATAGTTCTCCCTAAGTTCTAATAGATCCAGGTGCTAACGAATTTAAACAAGCCTTAGCCTTGGCTTTTTCCTTTGATGAAAAAGAAAAAAGTCTAAGCCTAACAACATCAGACACTCCGTCATATTTAAATGTAGCACAAATTTCATGAAAATTAGCAAGAGGTAAGTTAGGATCTTCAGTAGGTAATCCTCTGAACTGATTATTTTGTACCATTTGGATAATAGTAGGTTTAACCTCAAATGAATTTGCAGCAACATTAGGATTTTGAATAGTCAAGTGAAGTTCATCTGCTGTCGAATTCACATAATCTTTTAAAGGTCTTTGTCGATTTTCGTTTATTGGATTATCTAAGTTATTTTCCATTTCTTGTAAATTTTTAACTTCTCTTTGTTGTTTTTGAATTTTTCTAATAGTACGTTCTAATTCTAAATCGTAAGTTACTAAACCTTCAGATCCAATATTTCGCATAAATAAATAAAGCAAACAAAGTAAAACACTCTAATAAAACTATTCCTTTTTGGGTTTTTGATTTTTAAATTTTTGTATTTTATTTTCTTTAATAATAATATTTTTTTATCGTATATATATTATCTCTAAATTTCCTAATTTATCAAAATTATTTAATTCAATTGTTACCTTCCTCACGCAACGACGCCAAAAAACTTGATCCGACCTTTTATTGTGATAGATTGTGTAAAATTTAATTAAATATAATCAATTAATATTCAGATACTATGCAAGTATACATATCATTATTAAGTAATAATGGATTTTCTATTTAAGCCCCAAATATTGATCCTACATGGAAGGTTTAAATTCGAAAAGAAAAATTTGCTAGGAAATTCAAAGAAAGTCAATTGAAATCACTGTCACTAATTTCAATTGTTGAAATGTAATCAAAATTAAATTTCTAAACTATTATCAAATCAAATATGCAAAATTTAAAATAGTAAATAATAATCTATTAACTATGTTTATGTAATGGAGATTCTTATGTGAAAAAGCATCCTTCCCACTACAATGAGGCTATGGTAAAATGAGAT
>NW_018221139.1:46184-47017 GCF_001263595.1 Phalaenopsis equestris
AATCCATTTCCTGGATCATATGTTTCACAACACATTTTAACAATTTAATTGGCCAGATTGAAAATTAAATTAAGTTCAGAGTTGAAAAATCATCACAATTTATTTTACAATTTAATATTGGCACATTCATATTATCTCTTCATTTCACCATATCTCAGAGTAGGGAGAAAGATAGAGGGAACTACTCAGACTTCGTGAGAAAGAAATAGCAAAACACAAATTTCATATATAAAATAAAGTTCATACAACACTGATAAATAAAAAATACTTATCTGAAAACTCTTTCTCAAAGCAAATCCTTTGTAGTCTTTCCTTAAAAATGCAGAAAGAAGATATCTCTCACATTTCTCCTTCTCCAAGACTCTTACATAAAGATTCACACTAAATCTCACCACAAAAACTCTAAACTTTGAAAACAAAATCACTAACTGACTCCAATATGGAAGTGCAATGGAATGATGTGGTCAATGGAACGATGTGGTGCTAAAAATGAAAGTAAAGGAGTGAAAAACGTAGAGGAGCGTTTTTTCTGATGAAATTAGGCCCCAAATAGAGCACAAGGTTGGATCTCCAAGTGGTGTCTCCAAAAACTCTTCAAAAAATTGTCCAAATACATCAAATCTAATAGAAATGGGGTTTGCACTGCCTTTGGCCCCGTCGGCGCTGGTCTGGCACCGTCGGCGTTGAGTAAAAAAATATCCACGTTAATTTGTTCTACAGCGTCGGCGCTGCCTTCGGCGTTGAGCATTTCTTCAAAAATGTTATTTTGACTCCAAATTTTATTCTTTTCACTTTCTTTCTGCTTTAAGCCCTAAAAATCAACAACCTGCTGT
>NW_018221140.1:0-12732 GCF_001263595.1 Phalaenopsis equestris
AAAAAAAAAAAAAAAAAAAAAAAAGACTTTGTAATCAAATCTAACTTTGTTGTAAATGACTCAAACATCATAAATAAACTGTTTTTCTTCCATCCTGAGGCATAGTATCAATGAAAATAATTTTAGCACGGGAATGCACACAATGGAGCAACGCTCATCTCTCATTTATGAAAAATGAATAAAATTTCATAAATAAATACATAACGTAATATAAAAAAAATAAGAGTTAGTACAATTTTCTTATTCAGACATTTGCACAATAATTACACGGGACTAACTTAAAGTTATATAAAAAATGTAATTTCATTCAAAACATAATTTCATTCATATTTCTATGAAAAATAGCATTAATACAAATCTAAACATCATGAAGCATATCAAATCAAATCCCCCACATTCTTAATAAATGTTTTCTACATGCCTCTCATGTTCAAAAATAAATTTAATACACACCATTATACCTTCTAAATTTTAAATTCAAAATCGAAAATGAAAAATAATACCAACACAGTAAAAGTTTTGACTCATGCATTATCATGCTTTTGGAGAAGGGGTCACTTTGCACACCTCAGTGTTGAACCCACACTCCATGAGAGTCAGAATCCAAGCCCTTTGTTGTTCGGACAACCTATCTCTTGGGCCTTTCACCTCGACCAGCTTGGCTTCACCTCCATCTGCATCTCCTCCATGAAAGCGCCAGAGCAGGAGGTCTGGCATGCCGCTCGACCAACTTCGGTAATCCATTGCTAGAATCCTGCAAAGGGAAGCAAGACAATGACTTCCAATGCATGAAACTGCGGCTCGCAGATCAGAGAGTGAGAATCTATCCCAGTGGACACCATGGCAAGCCGTTCCCTGGTGCAATTGCCATGAAGTGATCAGCATCTCTTCAGCCATGCCTTCATGGATCCTTCGTAGTTGAGACTCTATTGAGCTCTTTCTCATCACATAGAAATCATCTGTAAGGAGGTCTAGTGGAGCTACCTGAAACAAAATGGTAAAAACGCCAACTGCAGTATATGTGAAGAAAATCTTATTCTCGACTCTCTAAGCAATAGATTAAGAAAATGGCAGCCAATAATTTTGTACTTAGTAATTTTGCAGTGTCATATTACACAAATACAACGATTCATAATAATTTTATTATAAATCACAAATGTTTCTCCTTTTAGACTCAATTTACTTAAACAAATGGATGAATCCTCCTGAAAATTTCAACCAGATATCAATTTGAGGGATTCCTGGGTTGCATGACTTGGGCTGCAAATGAACAATAGGCTCGACAAGCTATCTATGATTTAACATAATTAGAGCCTACTTATGATCATTTAATTCATTAATCGAGCTAACCTTTAACATTCTGGCAACTACTAGTTTCATAAATGAACAAATTTGAAGGATTTGGTACTCATACAATCATGAACAACACAATAAAAAGTTCGTTAATTAATAGGCTAAAGATTGATAATATGCTTATTTAAGACTCAATAGTATGTTCACTAGAACTCTTTAATACAATTCTTTATTATTACAATGAATTCATTTAATGACTTAAAAATTTTATTATTGATTTATTTTAATTATTTATATTTTTAATGAATTTCAATTACATTTTTTTTTTAAAATGCCCGAGGGCTAATTTTATTGAAATTGAAAATGTACATAAATGTTGTATGAGAGGACCCAATATGATCTAATAAAGGCGCCCTACCCATACGATACACAGATACTAACATCCTAAACACCTTAGCCATACAATACACAGAAACTAACATCCTAAAAAAGATAAGACATAGATAAAACAATATGACAAATAAAACTCTAAAATTCAAAACTCGGAGAAAACAAGTTGCTAGGGACGAGCCGACTTGGTCCTGCCCTACCTCTGGTTCTAGGAACAGAGCCAACTAACAAATTGGTTCTAGCAACGGAGCAAACTAACAAATTGCTGAGTGTCGTGTCATTACCCGAAGTTACTAAAGTATCATCCATTAAGTTCCCAAGCTGGGGTGTCTCCCAAGCTGGGGTGTGTCTCCATTCTTATTTTTCTTCCTAGATGTGTATACCTACCATTCCTCATCCGAAGACTGACTCATCTGATCAGTGTGATCAACAGATTGTTGGGCATATAGAAGAGGATGAGCCCTTAGCTCCTGATTAATAATAACAACATTCTCATTCTGAAGAGATGGTAAATCTGTCTCCTCGCCTGATGTTTCCTAAGGTTGTGGAGCTGCGATATTATCCTGATTATCGGACGGAAGAATATCCTTTGGAGGTAAGGATCTTGCAGTATTGTTTTCAACAGTGATAGAGACTGTAGGATGCCCAAGTTAACCATTTGCCAATACATCAATCAGAAGAATAAAAACAGTATTGTCTCCGGTAGTGGGAGGGAGAGGTGGCATCGTGTCAACCGGTGTTTCAAAAGTCTGTGGAATGAACTCGAGGGCGGAAGAGGGACAGGTATGAAGTGGGGCAGATCCAGTAGCATTTTTACTCTGAGGTTTTAGATTTAGATGCAAATGATAACATTGAGAAAGAGAGTGTTCAAACATCCAACAGTGGGTGCAATAAAGAGGTATTTGTTCAAGTTCTGCTTGCTGCCAAAATCTTTGATGTTGTGTGTCAATCCATATCTCTCCCGAAAAAGGTGAAGTAATATCCCGTTCTATCAAAATTCTGGCTTCAGAAGGCCGAATCAGATTTACTGTAGGCATATCAGTTTTGAGAGGTTTACCGTATACCATTGCTAAAGCGAAGAGGAGTTTTTGATCGTAAAGGTGGACCTTCAAACCTGGGAAGCGCAGCCAAACAGGAATGGTAGGAGGTTCAGTATGAGAGTCAAAATCCATCGTCCATTTTAAAACCTTCATCACCTGGTTGTCTATTTGAAGGAGACTTCTCGCAAACATATGAGCGTAGTCTGCATCATTTGATAATTGAATGAGAATGTGTTGACCATCCAATTTACCAATCTTCCAACTCCCTCTCAGCTTCATTTGCTCAAAATTCTTTCGAATTAGCTCAAGTTTAGGGTTTTCATAAAGAAACTTACCTAAGAAAAGTCGGCAGGGCACAACTAGGGTGGAGATCTCGACCTTTGTGAGAAAGATTGCAGGTTTGCCATTTTTACGGGATGCGTTTTTGAGAAATCCAGTTTCAACGCCAAGAGCAAAAGTATCGTGGTAACTTTACGGAAACATATTCGAAAGAAGGGCGGGAAGGGCGGGAGCGGGGTCGGGGTTATCACCGGTTGGGGCTGCGGCGTATGAAAGAACCCCTGAGGCCATCACCTTGGTCAGTGCTTCACTGCGCGCGCACTGTCGCTGAGCAGCGGGACGCAGTCTGCGACCGAGGACGAATTCACTCGACGCAGACGACAAGCGGAGTGCGAAGCAGCAAAACAACGACGTGCGACGAGGAAGCGAAGCAGCGACAAAACAGCGACGACGCGGTGCTGGCGTAGTTGTCCAGAGAAGACGACTGAGAACGAAGAAGGCTCGGTAAACAACAAGCGAGATTGTATCCTAAGCCGACAAAATAGTAGCCACGCACGAAGAAGATGGAGTGAAGCCGGAGGTTAACGCTAGGTTTTTCCATTGGGCGAAACCCTAGTAGAGCTTGTCGCCAACATCTTTTACATAAAGAATTTCAATTGCATAAATTTATATATATACAAGGCTCAAAATAAGTTGATGGACATTTTTGCTCCTTAATAAGTTCAAAAAAGCTTGTAAAATTAGCTAAAGGTAAAACAAACTCAAAAGTATGGTTCATTAATTGAATTGTTAAGGCTCATTTATTGCCCAAACAAGCTGTTCAATAATAACTCGATAATCACATTCATAATTATTTATCAAAAGCATAATCTCTACAAATATTGCAAGATATATTACATAACCATGGATGGTCTAGCTATATGTTGTGAGAACCTATGAAGCACAGACACAAACACAATATGACACTATACGACGATACGACGTAATTGAAAAAACTATGACAAGATATGTCATGGACACATTTCCATATTTAATATACTATTAATAGATATATAGTCGGGCTGCTCTGCTAGGGTTTCGCCCGATGGCGATTCGCTATGTTGAAACTATCGACGCGAAGATTCGCGTCATTCGGTTTCGTCGCACCCAACAACGAAGGGCTTCTCTCCTTCGTTCTGCTTGCGAGACATCTCCTTCCTGCCAGAAGACGAGCTTGTTCGCGTCCTTCGGTCTCTCCTTAGTCCCCGACGACAACAACGAAGGGCTTCGCTCCTGGATTTTTTTCGAGCGACGTCTTGCTAGACGACGGTTTCGCACGACATCTCGCAAGACCACTGTCGCGTTCCCTGTTTCTGTTTGTGATTTGCGTTCCCTGTTCTGTTCGTCGTTGCTTCAGCTCCAGTGTTCGAGCATGGGGTTTTTTCACTTGGGTTTACTTTTGTTTCGGTTTGGGGGAATGACCCCGAGTTATGCTACGGCTGTCTCCGGGGGTTCCACTCCCGGGGGAGGAGGTCGTTCTTATTTCTTCCCTAAAAAATTTCATGATGCACATGAATCTAGAGGTGGTTATACCTTTACTAAAATAACTGGGAAGAAAGAATGACAAACTCGCTTTGTTTCTCACTGACGAGGAAACAAGTATATTTGCTTCAGCATGCAGATATACTCTTGTTGGAAAATTTCCATATGGAAATATTCGATTCTCTTAAGCTCACAAGGAGTTGGAAAGTCGGTTCGCTAGATGGCCGTCACGTTCTCATTCAACTCTCAAATGACGCGGATTATACCCAACTCTTTGCTCGAAAAGTTCTCAAAATTATACCGAACTCTTTGCTCAAAAAATTCTCAAAATTGATAATCGTTTTATAAAAATTCTGAAATGGACAGTAGATTTTGATCCTAAATCGGAATCTCCTACTATCCCGGTTTGGGTTAATTTTTCAGGGCTCAAGGTGCATCTCTTCAATTATGAAACCCGTTATACATTAAAAACTGCTTTTGGGAAACCGCTGAAGGTTGATACTCCCATGCTTGATACAACTAGGTCATCTAAAGCTTGTGTGCTTGTAGAGCACGACATCACTCACCCTTTCTAGGGGAGATTTGGATTGGCTCCCCTCATCAAGGTTATTGGCAGAAGATTGTGATGGACCTCATCCCCAATACTGCTCTCACTATGGAATGTTTGCTCATAGCTTTTCATCCTGTATCGGTTGCATCCGCATCTACGGCTGGCTGTAGCCCCACCTCCTGTTTCTCAGCACATTTATGCGGAAGTTATACCCTCTTCCTCATTGCCTATGATACCTACTGCTATGCCCATGGAGGATACGGTGCAAAATGGTTTGTCTACTGATATTGTTTCGGAAAATGTTGACAAGGGTCGTTTGTTGGAGGAGAGTCATGTGGTTGCCCCTGGAAGACAGGATGCGGTCACTGCCCCTTCTTCTACTGGAGTGGACATACTATCTTCTCAGGCTCTACCTACCATGGAGGGTGCTCAGGCTCCCCTCTATGAGGTGATTGAAGATAGGGATGAAGCTAACATTCACATTCAGATGACGGAAAAGGTGTCTCCTAATACTAACGAGGAAGATTTAGAGCCAAAGACAAACCATTTTATTGCTATTAATCAGTTGGTAGAACTACCTGTTGAGAGGGCAAGTGTTTCCCAAGTATTGGAAGACTGTCCTACACAAACTCTGGAACTCATCGTTGCAACTGTCTTTCCTTCTACGGATCAGACTGAATAGTCTTCAGAAGAAGAATGACAAGTTTACACTTCTCGGCGGAGGAAGAAGGCTGGGGGCACTGTTCAGCTTGGAAACTTAATAGATGATACCTTGGTCACTCCTGACAATTGAACAACACTTCAGAGTTTGCTATCTGGATCCGCTCCAAGAACCATAATAAGAGGCAAATCTAGATTGTCTCGTCTATAGACACTTGTTCTTACATGTTTTCATTTTTTGAGTCTTTGGTATCTTCTTGTTGGGATTTCTTTATACCATGTATCGTATGAGTAGGACATCATCTATTGGGCCCTCTCATATAACACTTTGTATCCTTTTTTATTTCAATATAATCAGCTCTAGGGCTTCTTTTAAATATATATGTATCTTTCATTATCATTTATTAAAGACATCTCAAAACAAAGTATGCAAGAATAAAATTCAATATTATAAATTTAACCTGTCTTATAAAATCTCATACACACAAAAATCAATTTTCAAAATTACATATATAATATGTTTCAAAAAAGTCCCTTCGACCTATCTACTAAACTTTAAAATATCCTACAATTAGAACTTGTTTCATTAATTAAGTTAAAATTTAACTTTAATAATTTTAATAAGTATAGATTTATACCAATTCATTAAAGAGTACAAAAATATATAAATTATCACTTACAGAACTAGGGCGACTTTGACTCCACTTAGCTACAACGAATAGAAGTGTCAGTACAAGCATCACAATGTTTGCGAGGTATTTGGATCGACTTGAAAGAACATGTCTAACTCATGTTTAGGTTACGACAAAGGAGCGTATGACTTCCACTTTAGCAGGTACAGGCTCAACTTTGCTAAACAAAAGAGAACTCCAACACTCAATTTCAACAATTCAAGATGTAGTTTTGACGCTCAGCGTCGACAAACAAAGAAAGAACTACCGAAGCTAGGCTTTGACAAATATCGAACGCACCTTCGATGCTCAATTTTGATAAATGTTAGAGGGAGTTTTGATAAGACGATAGGAGGCGGTTTTTACTATGAGTTAAAATTAGAGATACATGTACATTTATGATTTTCTTTTACTTGTGTCCAATTTTTAGTATTAGCAGAATTCATTGGAGTCTAAGGGCCCTCGTTTGAGTAGAACTAAAACTGAATGCATGGAATGAAATTTTAGTAATAGTAGCTCTAGTGATAAAATTGTAACTATGGGTGATCAAATTATTAAAAGGTGTGAATGCTTTAGATACCTATTGTTCAAAGTGATGGATTGTTCAAAGTGATGGTGATATAGATGGGGATGTCATTAGTAGAATTCAAGTTGGTTGGTTGAAGTGGAGGAAGACTTCGGGCCTATTATGTGATAGAAAAGTATCACTTTGACTGAAAGGAAAATTTTATAAGATGTCGGTGAGACTTGATGTGATAGAAAAGTGTCACTTTGAAAGGAAAATTTTATAAGATGTCGGTGAGACTTGCACTGCTTTATGGCGTAGAATGTTGGCTTCTAAAAAGAAGCTTATAATTAAGTTAAGTGTTGCCGAGATGAGAATTCTTAGGTGGATGAGTGGCTTTACATTTAGCGACAAAATGCGAAATAAATATATTCTTGATAGGGTTGGTGTAGCTCCAGTGACGGACAAAATTAGAGAGAATCGTCTGGTAGTCTTAGATGGTTTGGTCACATTAAACACCAACCATCTGATGATCCGATTAGAATGATCTGGTTATGTTTTAGATTCGACTTATGTTTAGAAAGACATAGGCAAACCTAGAAAGATTTGGGCATTTTTTATAGAAAGTGAATTTAATTTATTAGATTTAAATGAAAATATGACACTCAATAGGACACAATGGAGAACAAGAAATCATATCGCTGAACCCACTTAGTGTGAAAAATGCTTGTTGTTGTTGTTGTCGTCGTCGTGTCCATTTTTTCCATAATTCTTGTTGAACACATGTACGGTGCAATGCTGAGGCGTGTCCCGGACGTGTCCTACTCCGAAAAAAATTCATATATATTTTGCATCGTCGGAAAAGTGTCAAGAATGTTGAAGTTGTGTGTGTGCTTGATACGTGTTTGACACGGGTACAACGCATTTTTAGAAGCGTTGGTATTACATAGGTGAGAACCCTATTAAAAGCTGTGTTTGGTTATTGATCAAGCAAACATATTGAGTTCAACTTGAAAAAAGGACACCTCTTAAGGAGTTTTTTAATATCTACATAAATAATTAGAAGTGACTTCCTTTTCTTTATATAAACTTTTGCATATATACATGCATACCAGTCAACTGATTAAGTAACATTTTCTACAGCTCTCTCGTAATTGAGTAGTGTGCAGTTTTGTGATTGGAAGACTGGTGGGTGCCTGAGTTAAACTAAATAAATAGATAATATTGAAACGAGCAATAATTTCTATGTTAGTTAAAACAGACTCTCACTTCTAAATGAACCTTGAAAGAGAAGAGCTTGATTTCCAAGGCTAGCAAATATAAATCCTACATAAACATAGATATAAATTTTAGTTGCTGACACCGAACACAGCTTAAACAGCAGGTTGCACTGGACGTGTTTTGGATAAACAAGAAAAATGATGCATCCCTCTTAATGTTTGCATGATCATCTTACTTTTCAAAAACCTGCGATTCTATTTTCATTTGTGCAGTAAATGCAGACCTAATATCCTCATGACCTGATATCCTCAAAACATATTTGCCAAGCTACAAGTCCGTCTATGTGACAATACAACTGAGTTGATTTTGTAGAAAATAATGCAACATCACCAGATAATGCCATGATGGAGGACAAGAAAGACAATGGTTTGCAAGATGAAATACATTCTCAACTAGGAATAAATAGCTAAAAATAATAGCAGAGAAAGAATGTGCTTAAGCAGGCAAAAAAATGTACAGATGGAAATTCACTGTTTCAAGCATGTAGCGAGATGCACATAAACTTCCTAGAAAACCTCAATTCGCTACAGATTTTCTATTTCAACATTGTAAAACAAGCATATAGAAGCTTTCAGAAACTAATACCTGAAAAATAGACTGAAAGACATTTGGCACATCAGAAAAAATGACATCCCACATGAGCAGTCCAAAGATAGTCATCCAGATGCCACTTTCAGAATGGATCCCAACCCATCCACCCCCCTCCTCAGCATAATACTGTAGGGCAAGTTGTTCAACTCCACAAAGCTCATCATCATAGCCATAGAATAGGCTCTTTGCCATAGTTTCATTACTCAGAGGCCTTCCTACAATTGCAACCTGTTCAGAAGTCAGTAATAAAGAAGGAAACAAGAGCATATTCATTAAGCTAATTTATCAACTTTATGAGTTCAAATTCAAACAATTACTTCTTTAATTTTCTGCATAACAGCATCAGCATAGCTGGGCATTTTCCATCGCCGTGGGGGTTTCCCTAAGCGTATAACTCGTCTTTGTAATGCCATTTTTGAACCAGCACGAATCCAAGGATCTCCCACCCCTTTCTCTGCAACACATAGGCTTTCATTGAAACAGCCAAGATGTTCCAAGTCAACAGAAAGCCTCAGTGTCCAATATCCGCGCCTGCTGTCACACATAATTCGCTTTAACAGCTTCCTCAGAAGCCTTGTAGCATCATCATACCTGGAGAAAACAAACAAATAACTCTTCTGCATACATTCAAATTTGAGGTAATCGATCAAACATAATAAGGTCCTTTTAATGCAAAAACAACGAGCTAATGGTGTTTCACACCTAATGACAAAGAAAAGGTACTCTCATTGTTTCATACCTGTGTTCACGTTCAAAAACAGAAACACCCAAAGTTAGCACTTTTGAGTAGACCCACGAAGCTGAAAAGTAAGAGAAGAACTGTTGCTGGGTTCTAGAAACAGAATACAGGGCTTCCTCACTAAAGTTAGTGAGCAAGCGATTTTCAGATAGTTCAATACATCGTCCTGTCGTTTCCATATCACTTTGATCAATGGATTCATCCATTATTTGAGCCACCTCAATAGCCTATTAAAGTGTTCACAGTAATTAGGATGATCAGGTCACCAAAAGTGTTCATGAAGGTAAACATTTTCACCTCTTCATATTCAAGGAAACAATTTCGAGATTTAAAAATTTGGTGTGTGACATTGCATGTAAACTTAGGAAATTTTATCAGCCCGAGATCAACTAGCAAGAAAGCCGAAAGATCTTGTTCACCATTAAGAAAAAAGAGTCTCTGGAAAAGCACATGAAATTATTACAAAGAGCGCAAAAGTAGAGGGTTTAGGTTCAACAATGTTAGCAATCTCATCATACAATCACCTGAATGCGCCAAAGAATTTTTTCAAGTGCAGAAGATATCATCACACATTTGCCTACATGTTCTAGAACCATCTTTTGAAGAAGTGGGCTGCAGATGCATGTCAAAAAAGTATTAAATATGTGAATGTCAATTAAATTCATAATTTTCAAGCACAAATATAAGATTACCATGCTCCTTTTTCGCTAGCAGATAAAATGTATTCAACAATCTCTTTCTTACGCCCATGAGGGATGCCATTCTAAGGAAAGGAATGAAAATATGAGAAAATGGCCAAAAGAAAGCGCAAGATAATAAAGTTACACTTCAAAATAAGAAAATAAATCCATAAAACTAAGAACAAATTTGATGCTCTGTGCCATATGATAACACGAGATTTCAGATCTAGCATTACTACTCATTTAAGATATATAAAAGTGTTATCACCTAAGCACACACACACATACATATATAAACTCCAGAGTTTACAAGCGGAGTTTCAATGGCATGGACAAAGATCATACTCTTCCATTTTTCTAATCTTTCCTTAGGTATGATCGCTAGAGCCATTTCCAACCCATCAAACAGGATTTCTCCATCTAAAATAATGCCAAGTGTTAAAAACAAGAGGAAAAGGAGAGAATGTTCTTATTGTCGAAATAGAAAAGCACAACATGAAGAACCGAAGGCATAAGAGCTTAATTGTTTCTAATTTTTTTTACCCTACAACAGTCTTGATGAATTTCGCCACACAATGATCTTAACGAAACAATCATGCCCAATTTTAAGCCACCATAGAAACCATTTTTTTTAGAATCAACACCAATGTAGTGTTAAAAAAAAGTTGATTTGGAATCAGTAGGCTAAAACTACCCAACACACACATACGCGCGCGCGCACTTTGTTAGTACAATTCTAAGGCAGTGTCAATTAAATGATCAACCTTTTGATCATATATAAACTGCAATGCATGCCACAATTCCATACGTTCTTATATTAAGCAATACAATCTCACTAATTCCATGTTAAGAAATCGGAACATAATGTTAGCATAAACCAAATATAGTCAAGTAAATACCCCAACCACAAACATTGCCAATAGATTAAACAGGTAAATTAAACAATTATCTGAAACTAAATGATTAAAAAAATAACAATTAAGGGTTGAGTCCAAAAAGAGTCCACCGGCAATTCTTAAGTGACTAATTTACTTCTAAAATATCACATTTCTCAAATTTAATCGATTAATGATACATGATTGATCCCAAATGATCCCTAAAAAAATAAATTTGAATAAATTTTATATAATTAAAAGACTAAATTGGGATCAATTTTGAATTCCAATTTCAATGCATTTCTACTTGAGGTATCATTTAAGGTTTATTTTGTAAAAAAGAGAGATCAAAATGGTGAAATGTAATCCCCTATCACTAAATTGACCGCATGAATGGTTGAACTTTGATTTTGATTTATTTGATTTAGAATATGTATCCATTTAAAGCAATTCTACAGAATCAACACAGCAACCTAAAGTTTAAGGCATTATAACTAACTGAAGTGTCTTCAAAATAAATTTATAATTTGGCAAAAAAATGTGCTGACATCAAAATACGTGAGCGTATTTCTATATTTCTTACCTTTTAGCCATAGGTTTGTATAAAGCCAACCAGCCATAACAAAAGAAAATTCAGCCATCCTCCAAATAAAGTATTACAATCATACATCACTTCTACCGTAGCAGTGATCATGTTCCATTTAATTAAACCAGAAAGAACAAGGTGTTTAATCATCTTATCGACCAAAATTTCACATAAATCAAATACAAATATAATGATTTAATTAAATTAAGGAAATCAATGAGAAATTTATACCATGCAAAATTTTCAAGTAATTATAATTTCGTTGCTATTTTACTATAAAGGCATACAAGAACGAATTCATCTAGTTCTCCAAGAGGGGAATTAAGATGTCTGGTCAGATAAAAAAGTGAAACACTAAATGAGAAAATTATGCTGCACTTCTTCAATGAAAGAGTGGCCGATTAGAAATCAACCTCAGCAATAAGGTGTCACACCCCAACTAACCCCCCTAATAGGGTCAATTGTGGTGCGACAGAGACTGGCAATTTAGTCGAACCAACTCTCACCAACACTCGTCCTGACTTGTATAATCAAAACCCAGTGAGTAATGAATTAGTCTAACTAGATTACCACAACATATGTGATATATTGTATTTCATAATTCATTCATATACATACTCGGAAGCATGTAAATCATATCATCCAAAACATAAAAAACTACACAGAGCGGCAAAATCTAATATAAATTATATATGTTCCCAAAAAATATGTACAAAATCTCAAAGCTATCGTGCAAAAGCTGTACAAAGACACACTTGGCTACTTGCCCCGATGCTTGTTGCCCATACCTTGAAGGCAACAAAGAAGAATGAGCTATAACGAGCTTAGAAAAATAATCAGGATTAACATAAGCTTTTATACATGGAGAACAAACAAAATGCATACTCGAATGAAACTTTACGCGTCTACATACACAAGTAATAACATGTTAGTATGGCAGAGGATATGAAAATAGAGCAGGTAGTATAAAAATCAAGACTGCAGTATAACATGTAGGTTGAACACATGAAATCATAAGTATAAACAAAAACATGTTCATAGGTTATTTAGGTTATTTATCATGTGTAATCA
>NW_018221140.1:12742-25057 GCF_001263595.1 Phalaenopsis equestris
ATATAATTTCATAAAAGTCATTTCATAGTAATATTACTTGTTTAATGTATAAGGCTCAAATATTTCCATGTCTTTTCATCATTGGTCATCACCCTGTCCCAAAAGTTATATAAACTATCGATAAAAGTTGAGCTTCCCCCAACATGACAGTTATCGATAGCCCCCCTGATACGAATCTCTAAAGTTCTGTTACCGCCTAATCCCAACAATTCCGAGAGTTTCATCCCCGTAACTATCTAGAGTTGGGAATACATCCCTGCAAAGTGTACTTGCAAGCATTTAAATCATCATTACTCGTGACATTTAAATCATACATTACTGTGGCATTTAGTTGGGAATACATTAATCTACCCATACATTACTCGTGACATTTAAATCATCATTCTTGCATCAAACATTTCTCAGGCATCACATGTATCATAGGCATGAAGTATAATAAATGAATACCTGCAGACAATTAATATCATAAACATGGTCATATGTATCATAGCATGATCATAACATCATATGTATTGTAAGAACGGTAAACATGTGTTCATACATTCAATTGTAGATATTCATTTACAACATGCAACAAAACTCTAAATGCATCTATGCCAAACTGAAAATCAAATGAAAACCTATAGAAGATTATTTTTTTAAAATTAGTATGTAAATACTTCAGGTGATTTGACGGAGCTGCCCTACTGCTAGTTCCCGAACGCTCGACTTGAGCTCGCCGCCTCATATAGAAAACCTAGGAATCATAAGCATCGTAGGAATTCATAAAATTTGGGCTCCCTGCATGATTAACCCCAAAATAAACATTAAATGTCAAAACATACCTTAAAAGGGATTCAACATACATTCGCCTTTGTGAAAAATAGCAAATCTCTCCCCAACACTTCCTAACACCTTAATCTTCAATTTTGCCTTGTTGATTTTGTGCTAAAAGTCATATGAAACCTTTCAAATTACTTTTGACGCTTCCAACACATGATCGACGCCTTCGATTCTACCAGAAATAAGAAAAGCACAAAAAGTAAGGCAAAGGTCAAAGTGGAAGGATAAGGAAATAGCGTGAAAGAGAAATTCCTACCTTTTAATTTCATCCTCGAAGCCTTGCTACGAACTGCGGCCTCCCTGTGGGTGCTCGGTTGCTGCTCGCGCACCTTGCACTGTAGCAAGTGTCGCAACTCCTCTACAAAGCCGCAACTGAGTCACTGCAATGAGGGAGGAAATCGTGAAAGAGAGTAGAAGGGAATTGGCAGGGCACAATTGAATCTCGGGAATTCCTATTCGATCGAATTCGATGACTAAAAGGTGTAAAAGGAGGAGGGGAATAGTAAGAGTACGAGCGATTAAAGGATGAATTAGGATAATTAAGAATTAATTAAGTTAATAAAACTTAAAACTTCTCAATTTTATATATCTCAACCATTAACAATTCATTTATGGTACTTTATATCGAATTGATCAATTTCATGCATAGAATTTAATAAAATTATTTTGATTGAATTATGAGAGATGAAAAAATTTGGGGTACTTTTCCAAATTGTTGTATTTACTTAATTTTTCAACTGTTGGGTGTTATATAAGGCCCCAAATGAGTAGAATCCAATCAACCTCAGAGAAGTTGGGCAGGTGTGTGCTTATGAAAGACGCCATAAGGATGCTAAGAGTGTCTTGGATTACACCATCATGGGGAAAATGCAAGCTCATAAGTACTCTAATAACTTATTTTACAAGTTTGGCTGAACAATGATAGATAAATCATATTTATTTCTAGTATACTCTTAAAATTTTTTTTGGAACCTCACATATACAACAAATCAGAAGAAGATGATGATCTACTACCCTAGATGGAGGGTGAACAAGTCACAACAATTGTTGAGCAAAGCTCTAATTAGACTTCTCTAGCTTCTCTTTTAATGTATTGATAATTGTTTTATTCATATGACAATTTTATTTATAAAGGCTTGAACAGAGAGGTACGAAGATCACTATTGCAAGTAAGCTAAATTATTTGGCTCCATGTCTTCTTTTGAAGTAGTTATTCAAAAGGAAGTAACTAGTGAATTAGTAATCATTACGAGAAAATATTTTCTTCTAGGTCTCATGTTCGCCCCAACACTAGCCACAAGTGTTACTTAGCGATCAACTAGAGAGGAGGCAAGACCCTCCATGACTGATGGGCAGTTTGCCAAGAAATGGGTGAATTTACATCTTCTATGACCAAAGAAGTTGATTCTTCAATGGTTGAGGGGAGTACCCAAGTAGATACTATGCCATCAACCCGCTAATGAATCCACTAGACGGAGGGATAAAAAGCTGACCATAAAAGTAAGGCCGCAGGAGATCGCTCGTAGGTAAAAAGACAATGTAGTTGTTGAAACTCCCATTCAAGAAGACGAGCGTATGCCCAAGGGGATTAGGACAGGTCGCTATGTTGAAAAGTCTCTCTTCAAGTAAACTAAGAGCAAAAAAAGATGAAGATTGGACATATTTTGAGCTAGAACAAAAGATAGTTTATCGGTTCAAATCGATCTCTCCATAAACTAAAACAAGAAATCAAATGAGACACCACTGCTTGCACACCAACTTGGCCGAACTATTAGCTTATCATCTATAGAAGAGAAGAAGTGTAGGATTGATAAGAATACACTCATTCCTGTTCCTGCTAAGTGATTGCAAGCATCTAAATAACAATTTTCTTATTCATTGGCGGGGTTTCTAAGGAGATCATCGAGAGATCTTGCCAAAAGAACAATAAAGAAGATAATATGGAAAAGAAGCTCGTTGAGGCAAAGGAAAATGTTACGGCTAGCAATGCCCTCATCAAAAGACCAAATAAGAAAATTAGCTCAAGTTCAAATATGACACTACCCATGTCCTCAATATTTGTCTCTTGATTATTATTAGATCATCTTTAATGGGTCGAGCTTGCAAATCTTCTCGAGTTCTTTGTGACGATAACTAATTCGACTTGTCACAACAAAAACCCGAACGCTACTCATTATTGATCTTGTAGCAAATGGAAGAGTCCTGCCTCATAGGTTTGACATTTGTTTCAAAAGTTTGAGATAAAAGGTTTTAGATTGTTTGACCTTGATAAGCCTTCAGTACTTACATTCAGAATCTTCAGCAATTTGTGAATATAACTACTTGTCAGAGAGGCCCTTGGCAAACTTCTATAAATAATGGCAATTTTTTTATAACCTATGGATGTTGTGAATAGGTCCTAAAGCGATGGAGTTTAAGGATATTGGTGCACTCACTTGAACGAGTTCCCTAAGTGAAATAAAGATGTAAAAAATACTTATAGGTGGTTGGTTGAGATTTCTAGGTATACAAAAATCTTGATGATAGAAATGATATGTCCAGAGATAAATTGTCCAAGAAAATGGAAGAATAAGACAAAATGTATGCCCTCTCCTTAACTTTCATAAGCATTATTGTTGTCCAAATTGACAAACTCTTTGTTTGTTGATGTTCGGAGGTGATTGATAGTCATTAATCATCGACATCCTTTCAGCAACACTGGGTTTTCCATAAGGCTTGCATTATGCACTTATCCATTATCTTGTATGGCTTTCCTTCAAGTGGATATACGCTTGGCTTATAGCTTAACAGCAAGATTAGGACTACCTTCTCACAAACTTTATTACCGATCTTTTTTGGAGTAATCAGTAAGGAATTAGGGCTGCAATTAACTAAGTCGAGTTGAGCAAGGCTATGTTTAAGCTTGACCTTGTTTATAAAATTCATGCAATTAGCTTAGTTCTTGTTTGAGTTTGATTTTATTTATTTCATATGAAAGTAATCAAGTCATCGTCAAGCAGATTAATGAGTAAAGTATGTCAAGCTACATAACTTTTTATCCAAACAATCTTTATTAAGCAATTAAAATTAGTGCTACCGTGTTATTTATTTTCTAACTAAATAAGTCGCATCGAACAAAATAATTAGCATGGTTTATTTATTTATTTTTTAATCAAATAAGCTTTTATCGAGCTTATAAATGAGTTGCTTTTTAAACTTAAATAAATAAGCTTTAAATAAATGAGCTATTAAATGAATAATTAAAAGAAACATATAAATGCATAAAATAAATGAACAATTAAACAAATAAGTAATGCTATGCTATGTACTACAAATTAAAATTTAATTTAATATAGTAAAAATGAATTTTAAATAAAGCTTAACTTAAACTATGACTGATTTTATTCAAAAGCATTTAATCGATTTTATTTATGAACTTTAAATGAAGTTGTTTATCAAGTTTGTTGACGAGTTTTAAATGATATTGTTCGCGAACAAAAACGAATTGATTAAATAGGTGTTCAAGCTTTTTCATTTAACAATCAAGTATTCATTAAAGTGTTCAAACTTGTACAATTAGTTAATCCAACAAACATAAATGAGGTCATATCGAGTTGAATTACTAGTTGTTCAAACACATGGTTCATCTGCAGCTCTATAAGCAACGTAATATTTGTGTGGTCAACTCTTTCCTATGTGCGGATGATAAAACTCCAACATTCTTAAGCTGAAAAAACATTACATTACAACAATACACAAAATTTTTATTAATAAACATGGTATTCTCTAAATCAGTCAGATTTGATGATATCTAGAAAAAACGTCAAAGAAACTGATGACTACGTAACCAACCGCAGAGTCGACTAGTACATCAATTCATAGAGGTGGATAGTTATCAATCACACCCAAACACTAAGAGTCCGCTGAGGTGCAACAGAAGCAGAGAATTCGATCAGACTAAATTCTAACATTCATCTTGACTTACAGAGTTAGGACCAAGTGGGTGACAAAAGAGTATAACAAAATCGCCATAATACAAATGTGATACATTGCTTGTCATAACACATTCATATACATACTCGAAAGCGTGGAAAAACATAAGCTCAAAACATATAACTTATACAAAACTATTAATTCCAACATAAATAAAATACATTCCCAATAACTATATAAGTTCCCAAAACTATACAGTGCAAAATTGTACGAATCTCACCTGGCTACTCACCCTGGTGTTCTTTTCTCCTTAAAGACAACAACGTAGAGTTAGAAACGAGCTCAGTGAAATAATATACCAAAATAAGTTTTATACACGGAAAAGAAACAATGGGCATGCTCGTATGAAATTGTACATATCTACACTCAAATTTCATGTCAGCATAGTAGAAAATATAAAAAGAGAGCATAGTGTGCAGAAATCAAGACCGCTGTGTAAAGCATGTATGTCAGTCCATTCATGTGTTAGCCATAAGCATGTAATCATAAGCATGTTCATAGTAGCGTCATCATAGTAATATCATCATAGCACCATAGTAAGGTCATTTCAAAACAGTGTAACTTGTAAATGTATAAACCTCAACTATTTTCATGTTATGTCATTAAATGGGCGATCACCCTACCTCAAAGGCCATATAAACAATCGATAAAGATTGGGCCTCCTAAGATAACGGTTATCAATAGCTCCCGTGGTACCAACGGTTTTCTATATCATGTCACCATCTGATCAAACGATTCCATAATTTCATCGGTACCTTAACATCAGGAGTCGAGAATATCACATCTTGCATGGCGTAGTTGCAAGCACTCATTAACAGTCTACCCATAACAATCTTTAAGACATTTCTTAAAGCATAATACATATAGCACGCATTCATAGAAATTTCATATATGCATGTATGAATCTAACAAATGAATATCTGCAAGCAATTATTTCATAAGCATAATCACATATCATAGCATAATAACATTATATGTATCGTAAGAGAAATCAATTAATATTTAGACAATCCAAGCATGTATTTATCTACAATATACAAGAAGTCTAAATGGGACAATGTTGAATGCATAATCACATAAAACCTACAAAAGGTTATTTTTCTTAAATTAGCACAATATTATTTCACCTGACTTGATGAAACATCCCTGCAACGAGTTCTCACACCCTTGTCTCGAGCTCGCCACCTCGTATAAACAACCTGGGAAGTCATAAGCATTGTAAGAATTCATGAAATTTTATCTTGTATCATGATTAAACCAAAAATATGCCTTAAACGCCAGCACATACCTCAAACGGGCATCTCGACATAAGTCTGTCCTTCTGAGATGCCTATTTTTTTCCCCAACAATTCCTAACAACTCAATCTTCCCTTCCCCTTCGTTGATTTTGTGCTAAAGCCCTTACAGAAGCTTACAAACAACTTTCACACTTCTGACGACAATCGAAAATGAAAATGTTGCACGAGGCATGTGTCAAAATGGAAACAAAAAAGAAAAGTAATGTTTAGATAGCGAGGAAAGGGATTCGTACTGAGCAAAATCACCTCGGGGCTTCGAATTGCATCGTGAGGCTCCCAGATGGTTGCTCGCCCCTTTCTGTTCACGGCTGCTACAGTGCCCCGAGCAGAACCCTCACATGAAGGAAGATTCGGGAGAGAGAAGTGAGACGCGGCACTAAAGGTAATCCTCTTCTCATCTCAGCCATTCAATTAAAATCTATGGCTACAATGATGATGCGTTAGATGAGGAAAGGATTAGAATTAATTAAGATTTAATTAATTTAATAAAACTTATAACTTTCAAATTTTATATTTCCCAATTGATTGAAAATTTATGCATAATGTTATATCAAATTGATCAATTAGATGTGTAAAATTTTATAGAAAAAATTCGGTTGAATTCTGAGGGGTGCAAAAATTGAGGTAATTTTAAATTTGCCAAAAATTTGCCATTTCCCAAATTTGGGTGTGACACTTTGAGACAGGAATAAATATAATTCATGAAGTTGACACACAAATTCCCATTGGACATTAGCGCTATCATCATTCATGACCTAGTTTGGGTATTGGACTTCCCTACTGTACCTCACATCAAATAGTCTTTGTAACTCTCTCTGAACAAGGTCTGTGAGAATAACAATGATCGTTCAAAACTTTTACTTCACTGGCCAAGAGTTGGGACTGACGCTCAATCTATGACAAATGAATTTAGTATCAACTCATAACATCTCTTCAGCTGATCATGCGAACACAACTTAGTATTTGTAGAGAATGGGAGACTAATTCATTGCAACTTGCATAAAAAACAATGATGTCAACATATTATCTAGCTCTTATTTGGTAGCAAAGATTTATTGTATAATTTCAATGGTTTCTAGCCCACTTGTTGCATCTTGAGTTGTAGTACCTCGTCCAATATGTTCTCAGTGCCCATATATAATAGATATGAGATTGCACCAAATCTCTTCAGACAGTTATTACTTCTCTTCCACCTGAAAACTTAATTGCAACGTGATATGTTGATACGACCGCCCTAAAGATGTTGAGGGGATTACAAAAAATTGTGTTAAAGGTTGCCAAAGAATCAACAATAATGAACTCAATCATTGCATTAAATTATTAATCTTCTTTTTTTTCAGTAAAGGTGAGCCCAAATAGCAACATGCATGATTAAAACTCACAACCTCACGGTAGAAAACTATATCTTCAACCACTGTCGGGTAAGTGCATATTAGTTCTTTTCCCTAGGAGATCGATAATGTTGTGACTACTATAGCTTCTTTCTTCTCTTTAAGAACCTGTGCAAAGGGCTTGAAGTGGGGAGCAAGTGTGGCAGACATAAGCTCATCTTATCATAAACCATTTTAAAAAGAATATTTATAGAACACCTAGTGTCCATAAGAATGTTGCCTATTTGATAATTTGTGATCATTATTGTGACTAACATTGCCTAAATGTAAGCATTTCCCTTGGTAGCGGATATTTGTCTATAAAGACAATTGCTGGTTGACTTGCACGCCGACATCAAGATGACTTCCCTAAGCACACTTCCGATAGAAGCTTTTAGACTTGACTAACAAGAAACCTCTAGTCCATCTCCGCTAAGAATGGTTAGAATTACACTTGCTATGTGGATTTCCTGAGCTTAAACCAGTTCGTTACGAGTTTCATTGGCTGATGTTTTTCCTTGTTGTTGAGTAATCACTCTCAATGTGATGAATAACTTCAACTTCCCGATGTCTACACCCTTTGGTATCATGATCATAGCCACGATAATACATAATATCTCTAACAATCACATATATACCCCACAACCTTGATGGCCATTGATTTTTGAAATACTCATTGTTCTGGATGGCGTTCAGAATCTTGGCAATTGAGACTCACAATAAAGTCTGTGTAAGTAACTGATGGGCGTAAGGAAGCAATCTCTTGCCTGCACAATGGACTTGTCTCTCTTCACATTGAACTCGCTCTTATAATTGATGACTTTGCGTTCCTGAAAATATGTTATTTCTCTAAAAGTGGGTGGCAGCGATTCTCAAACTATGACCATGCTACAAACCCTATAGAGCAACTTGCTTTTTCTCTGCAAATTTAGCTAAATTCCTCTTTGACGGGAGTAACTCCAGACACCTCAAATTCCGTAAGATGAGAGAAAAGAATCTCTCTCCTTTGTAGAATTATGATTGTTAGCGAACTCCAACAGCACGCTCAGGATTGTTTGTCATTGTATGCCAATGACAAAACGGAAGAGCCCTTCTCTTAATCTCTAGGAAAGTGCAATGTCAGCCATCGCGAGTTAGAGGTCCCTAAGCTCCAATATTTCTCCGTGGAAGCAAGTAATAAAAGCTTGTAAAGTTTATCCTGGTTCTTGGCAAATTCGTAAGAGAGCCTATGAACTCATCTATGGCATTTGCGTGCTAGTGAATTACATTATGAACACTGGCTTAGAGTTCATATAGGAAGTGATTACTCATGTCAGCAAAATATTGAACATTATGGGTGCCAACTCCTTCAAAATCATGAAAAATAAAGGACACTTTAGAGTGTCATTTATCTTATGCAGGCAAACCATCGATTCAAATGAGGCAATGTGGTTAGAGGGTTCATAATTGACTTTGTAATGTTCTATAGACAAGATCTTAAATCTCACTAGGGACTCTACTTCGGCTATCTCTCTGGAAAAAGAATTCTCCAATTAGCATGGTTGGGGAGTTTCGATTGTCCTTCTCTCCCTTCCGTACTCAGACTCAGCCAAACCAGCACTGTCAAAATAATGTCTCATCATCCAGTAGAACGAGGGATGAGGTTCCCCTAGCGTCAATGAGACGTAACTGCTTCTGAAGGGAGCACATGCCCCCTTGGTGTCTTCTCAAGTGCCTCTCCCATTATAATCATCATTTGTTCCTTCAGCTTATTGATTCATTTCGTGGTGTCACAAACTCTCAAGCTTAGTTCATATCACTAATAATCTATGTTACATAGTTATTCTCCTTGTGTAACACATCTTATTTGTAGTAAGATTTATGTTCACCACACATTTTAGAATATTGAATCACAAATTGTCTATGAATTCACACCGTAAAAAAAAAAGTAACAAAATGAAGTTATTAATCAAATAAGAGAAAAAAAACTTTATCCTTGTATAGAAAAAAGAGAGAAAAAATGATCCCTTTTACACGGATCTCTTATTTATAGAGAATCAATTAATCATCCACAGATCCCAAAAGATCCTTGATTTATCTCTACTTTTCTTCTTTTGGCATTGACACTATGATTAATACCCTATTTTGATGTTCGTTCCTCATAACACTCATCGAATCACAGCCTTGTCTATCTGTTTAGCTTTTGGGATGATCTGACATCGATCAACTCATCTCAAGAGAAAGTCAACCTTCTCAAGCAAGTTAATTTTTGGGTTGTTAGAAGAATCGAATCCTTTGATGAGCGGATGGGAGATATCAACCAAATTACAGTCTCATGACACGATCACCATAAATAGATTATCACGCAGACTTGCCAATTGACTTAAGTGGTATGGTCCAGTTGGCTCCTCATCCGAACTCATGCTCGTAGCAAGGACTTGGCTAAGGAACCCGCATTCTGCCTTGGGATGTACACTTAGTTCGCCTTGGCAAATTATCTGGTTCCTAATACAGGGGCGATCATACAAGTACATTACTTGGTTGCATGAATTTTAGTCTTAATTTCAAGGTTGTTTGGCTTGTTAAAAAATGGCGTAAAGTAAAGAAATACAAATCTTTTAAAAAGTAGTTTCGTTTGGATGAAAAAGAACGATTTGTAAAATTTTCAAGTATCGGAAATTCACCATTTCATCCACTTCAACGTATTTGGAATTTGCCTGATTTGAATTTCAAATACATTGCAAATATGAAACATCACCTGTTGTCGCCGCCCTTATCGATTGCTTGCCTGGTACTTTAGCCATTGCTTTATTATATGTTTTGTCAGCTGTGCCGCCCACAAGCTCACTCCAATAACACTCACAACATCGGTCACCCACCACCTATCAGCCGCCAAACATTACCTTCGTGCGCCACTCTAGCAAACCACGGTTGTTAGCCACCTGTCATTGCCACCAACCATTGCAAGCCATTGCCACTATTCGTCAGCCATCGCCGCCAACTACCATCATCAAGCTTTACACTTAAAGTGAGTTTACTTCAAACCAAAAATCAAAAAAGAAATTCCGCGCATTTGCTTTACTCTCAGCAAAACAGCTCTAAACATTTCAAATTCACTACATTTACTTTACATTGTATTCATTATTACTCCTCATTCCATTTTCAACAAAACAAACAACCACTTCATTGGTGTCACAAAATTTTAAGAAGATTTCATCATGTCCCAAACATCATTGGCTGTGGTTACAACTAATTTCCACGGTCATTGAATTCCATAATCATGTCGTAATTGAGCAGCCTTTTACATGCCAAGCAGCAAAATCAAGATCATCTTCTCTTCCTATGTTGTCAAAAATATAGCCTAGCTTTTCTTTTTCTTTGAGAAGGTTCTCACAATTTAGTACAAAATAAGATAATTTTTACCATTCAGCATCAATGAAAGTTGTCAGTCATGCTAGTTATTAGGTTGAGAGTCCAGGTTGGATACAAATATTTTCCGGCAATTGTTAATTTGCAGAGATTAGTTCCAATGAGTAGCAAAAATTTTAGATGGCCCTAATTTTCTCACATTTAATTTCTTAGAAATTACTAATGCAAACATTTCTGAATTTAAATACACCATGATTTTATCACCACGTTTAAACACGACATATCTCCAATTCACACAAGTAAGAACTTGTAATTGTCATAGTGAATAACTTTTTACTATGAATATCCACATGCAAGTTATGCACATTATGAGAAAATGATTATACAGATACACTAGATAGATTCTATAGGAATTTCAACGAAATCTATAAATATTCTAGGTTAAAACCCTATGTAAATCTCAAATGAATTCATGCTAGCAGATCAATTTACAAACATTAAATGATCAAAATAGTCCTTTAACTTTTTAAATGGGTCCATTTCATCCTGAACATTTTCGGGAGATCACTTTAGTCCCACAAAAGTCAAACTGATTTGATCATACAATCACTTATGTTATTACTTCGGATAGAAATTTGTGGAGGAAAGATTATCATTAGAACTTTGGGATCTTAATGGTCAACCTCACTACGTCATATTTCCTCAAGCTAATGAGAACAAATCTACAAAGTGTAAAAGGCCCTCATTAAAAGCTTCCATTTATTAATTTCTATCAATAGACATGGAAAAATTAGCCAATAATGAGTCAACATGTACACTTCTTTTCCTATCCCTTGGCCTAACTAGGTTGTCCATGAATTATTGTAGGATTGTGCTAGAATTTTTCATAGAAATTAGGGCTAAATAAATATTTTATTTCTCCAATGTAGACAATACAACCACAAACATATGAAATAAAGAAAAACACAGAGAGTTCGAGAGGTAGGAAAACTCTATCAAACGCTAAACCTAAGACTCAAACACAATAATCGCATGCATAACTCTAACCCTAAACATGTTGTCCTATTTATACTAAGCAATAATAAATAACAAAAGATAAATTTTCCCTTAGGTTACGCCGGTGCAACAACACTCATCTACCAACAAAACATCTTGTCCTCAAGTTGGATAAAAGGAAATTGTTGTTCGATCAAGCTCCCCTGCCTCCTCGTCGCATACTGTGAGAACTTGGAATATGTCCGATCCTAGCAACTTTGCTCTGGGGCAAACTTTTCATCACACAGAAAACATACCTCATTTGCTCACTTCTCCAAACACTTGATGTTGACCACTAGACAGGCATCCATATTCTTCTCCTTCAATCGTATAGGTCCTCGATGTCATAGTCATTGAGGTACTATTGTGTAATTCTCCCATAGTGTTGCTGTCGGCGCGAAAAGGGGGAAGTTTGTTTTGTTCAAAAGTTGCTCGTAAGAAGCTGTCGGTCGCCGAAATCGAAATCTCGT
>NW_018221141.1:0-3761 GCF_001263595.1 Phalaenopsis equestris
AATGAATTAATGAAATTGCCTTTTGGTTACTTTTTACCTTACGTACAAAAGTTAATTCAACAGGGGCACTTACCAAAATAAATGTGAAGAGAAAAATTACAACTTTTTGAAAAGTTATGGAGTGTTAAAAAGTCAAACCTCAAACTCAAAAGGGAGTCTCAGATTTGGTATAGTTGGACCAGTCGATGATTCAGAATTTTGTATGGTTGTTACTAGTGAATCAGGAGAGGATTGCCTCAGTATAGAAGATGACTCTACTGATCAACTGATAGAAGATGCTCCGCTAGAATTTGAGGAGGAAATTAAATCAACTGTTGATGAATTAAAGGAAATTAACCTTAGGGCTGAAGAACAACCCCACTCTACATTTATAAGTTCTCTACTCAACGATGAAGAATCTCTACGGTTGATCAAATTGTTAATAGAATTCAAAGATTGCTTCACATGGAGTTATGACGAGATGTAAGACTGTCAACAAAAGTTGCAATTCATAAACTCAGGGTGGACAGGGATATAACCCCAGTAAAATAAGCTCTAAGAAGAATGTGCCTCGAAATAGAACAACAAGTTATTGTCGAGGTGAAGAAATTAATAGACGCTAAATTTGTAAAAGAAGAGCAATACCCCACATGGTTAGCTAATATTGTACCCGTCAAGAAGAAAAATGGACAAATCTGTGTTTGCGTCGACTTCAGAGATTTGAACAAGGCATGTCCAAAAAATGAGTTTTCACTACGAATACCAGAAATGTTGGTGGATATCGCTTGAATACATGAAATCTTCTCCTTCATGGACAGATTGTCGGGATACATCCAAATCAAGATGACTCTCAAAGATGCAGCACTTACAGCCTTTAGAGCGCCAATTAGAATTTTCTGCTACATAGTGATGTCGTTTGGGTTAAAGAACGCTGGAGCAACATACAACGTGTAATGATTGATGATCTCATTCACAATAAAGTGGAATGCTACGTGGATGATTTGGTCATCAAAAGTAAACGAAAGATAAACCATTTGTATGATTTGAGGATCGTGTTCGAACGGTTACGACGATATAACCTTAAAATGAATCCTTTAAAGTGCCTTTGGCGTTACCTCTGGGAAATTTCTAAAATTCGTTGTTTGTCATCAAGGAATCGAGATTGACCAGGATAAGATTAAAGCTATCTTGGAAATGCCTCTCCCTAAAACCTTGAAACATCTACATTCCTTCTAGGGGAAGTTTGCATATCTGAGACGTTTTATTTCTAATCTCTCAGGTAGGTGTCAGCCTTTCTCAGCATTAATTAAAAAGGATGCCAAATTTATTTGGGAAGAGAAATGGCAGCGGGCCTTTGAGGACGTTAAACAATATTTAATGACACCTCTGGCAGCCCCTATCCCATGGAAACCTTTGATACTTTGTACCAAAGCCTTAGATGACTCTCTCGGAGCCCTCTTAGACCAAATCAATGACGAGGGTAAAGAAAATAGACTCTACTACTTGAGTTGTCATCTAATACCGATGGAAGTAAGGTATCAACCTATTGGGAAGCATTGTCTAACCTTGATTTTTGCCGCCCAAAAACTTAGACATTACATGCTTTCTCATAAGATTACCCTAATTTCAAAAGTTAATCCATTGCAATATTTGATGAGCCGACCAACACTCTCTGGGCATCTAACAAGATGGTCAATGATCTTATTACAATTCGATATAGCTTTTGTTCCCTTCCATGCTATCAAGGGACATATTCTAGCAGACTGTCAGCTGGGTCCCCTCTCAACGATGAATTGTCAGATGAGCAGATACTACAAATGGAATTCTCCAGTGTACAATGCTGGGAAATGTACTTCGACGGTGCTTCATCAGCCAAAAAAGGCAAAGAATCAGACACAGTCATACCGAGCAAAGAAGGGATCGGTTTGATCTTTATCACGCCAGATAAGGGTATGTTGAGGTTCTCATACCACTTGACAGAGCCGTGCACCAATAACGAAGCAAAATATAAATCTTTAATCACCAGATTGGAGTTGGCAATCTCAGTGGATATAACAAATATTGCCATCTACAGTGACTCTCAACTCGTTATCCAACAAGTCGCTAGACAATACAAAATTCTGAAACCAAGACTAGCAGAATATCACTGATACGCAATGAAGCTATTGAAGCAGATTCCCTACGTGAATTTCTACTGGATTCCTTTGGGAGATAATGCCCATGCCGAGGCTCTAAAAAAACTTGCTAAGGAATTGGCATGTCCCCAGGAGGATTCCATTGAAATCACAGTACAAGGAAGACAAGTTCTATCTGGAATCGACCTCAAAACTTTACACAAGCTTGGAAAAGAAGAAACATTGATTGCAGTTACGGATATCAACAAAGATTGGTGCAAGCCATTGATAGAATATTTGCAAACTGGAAAGCTGTCAGAGGATAAGTCCAGAGGACAAGTCAGCAACACACAATATCACAAAGAAGGTTATGTCGTACGCTCTAGTGGGTGATGTCCTCTACAGAAGATCGTTCCACCAGATGTGCCTATGATGCCTAAGTAAGTCCGAAGCCCGAAATATTGTCGAAGAAGTACATGCCAGTTTGTGTGGTGCTCACTGGTCAGAACCAAAAAATGAAAATAAAGATCAAGAGACTCTGATATTACTATCCAACAATGATGTCCGACTGCATGGATAGAGCCAGAAAATGTCACCAGTGCCAAGTGCATGTGGTGGTCTTGCACCAACCTCCTAATGTGCTACACACAACTGTTGCTTCGTAGCCATTCGAGTGTTGGGGCATGGACATAATAGGTCCGATAGACCCTCCATTTTCCAAAGGACACATGTTCATACTTTCCGCTACATATTACTTCTCCAAATGGGCAGAGGCAGTACCGTTACGTGAGGTTACGACACAACACGTCCTTCAATTTTTCAAAAGCCAAATTGTCTACTGTTTAGGAGTACCGCAAAGAATAATCTCTAACAATGGGACAGCTTTCAAAAGTACAAAGATCTACAATTTTTTCAGAAGACATGGGATAGATTGGAGATACTCTAAAATTTACTATCCCATAGCAAATGGCCTGGCCGAAGCTATTAACAAGACACTGAAAAAGACACGGGTACAGATTTTAAAGAAAACACTGGACAAAAAAAGGGACTGGCACAGCAAATTGTTAGAACCTTTGCAGGCCTACCAAACGACGTTCAGGACTCCCACTCAGTGTACACCTTACATGCTCGTGTACGGTTCCGAGATCGTACTACCACTAGAAGTTCAGATGCCGTCTCTCAGAGTCGCTGTTGCCAACCAACTAACAACAAAAGAGAGTGCGAAGCTCAGACTCGAGGAACTAGAAAGTCTTGAAGGAAAAATACTTGAAGCACAACAACATTTGGAACTTTACTAGGCAAAGATGGTACAAGCTCATGACAAATTGGTCCGCCCAAGGACATTTAAAATTGGTGACCTCGTTCTCGTACTCAAAAGGCCTATTCTTGCATGCCGCAAGATAGGTGGAAAATTGAGCCTACCAATCAGTGGACTTTCGGGGTGAAAGACCCATGCTACCAATTAACGGATGATACCTGAAGACATAATACACAACCTGACATTGCTTGCTTTCACTTGATTTGAAATTTTGAAATTTTGTTTTTTTTGGGGTTATCTATATGGCCAAACGTTTGTGACTGGGGCCAAAATTTTTGTAACAAAATTAACCTCAATATAATGAATTTTTTTTTGAAATTACACACTTTAATTTTCTCTTTTTAAACTTA
>NW_018221141.1:3854-6498 GCF_001263595.1 Phalaenopsis equestris
GTTCAGCCCACTGACATTTTTCCTATCGTCTGCAGAGAAATGTCAGGCCAGAGGTTGATCTTTGCCTTCAAAGATGGCTGGAATCTCACACTAAATGAAGAAATGGTGCCGGAGGACGGCACTATGGATTTCAACATGGAATTTAACCAAGTCGGAATGGTTTACGAGCAGCCTTTAATGAATTTTTTCAGTCGAAGGGAAAAGGAAGGGTTGCCTTCACTACTAAGGGTGGCCACCAAAGACAGTGTGTCATGAAAGGAAAGAACGTGATGGTATTATAGGACTCGATGGAGGGGCCCAGTCGTTTACCATCCATGATAGTTACGCCGACTGGGGGCATAGTTGCTGCTGATAATGAAAGGATACCTTTTGCTCCACTACGAAGAACACGACGAAGAAATGCCAGCCGAAAAAAATAGAGAGTTTTCTTACAAGTAGAGAAGAGATGTCAGAAAGAGGGAGACTACTTGCTCACCCCTATTCCTGAGGGACACATTTATGATCCGGGAATGAAAGAGACCTCCAGCTAGCCCGATACGGATGAGGAGTATGAGTTTTTTACAAAGCCAAAAATACTACCAGCTTCAGATGTTCCATGTATGGGTTACCCTGCCTGCAATGTCGAAGTACTTGCACGAGCATAAACTATAGGGGCATTCGTGGAGTGACTGAACCGCAATGTCCTACATCTACAACACTACAACTCATTAGAGGAATATACTTCTACCGATGATGGAACTTAGACCGCTAATTACCTGGTAGAGGAAGAGCCATATGTCCCAACGGATGCAAAGCCGTATGTTCCGAGGGGTACAGAGCCAAACGTCATGTCAGACATAGAATCATACATTCTGTTAGAGCCAGAGACAACACTAACTTGGGTTTCAGTTGATTTTCAAATGAGAGAATACCCGTGACAACTGTCGACTCCCAATACGGTGGAATATTATAAAATGAGCAAAGTACATAAAAGAGACTTCGAATTCTACGAGGAAGTACAGGGAAAATTCATCAACATACTGGATGGATTAGAACTGTATACCAGGTCTTCTTAAAGACTGATGAACAAAGTATTCTTGACTGCATTTTTGACCTAAGGGATAGAGGTCAAGCAGGTTTACTTATGGAAAGGACCTATTCTGAGCCGAGGAAATGGATGTGAGGAAAAGGGAGGATTACTATCCAGTGTGGCTGCTCTGCTGCTACAACTTCACAGATGATAGACAAGAGAATCCGCCTGGGATCCTCAGACATGATCAAGTAGATCCACTACCTCCAATGATAAAGTGGATGATCAAATGAATGGTCAGATGGAATATTTTTCCCACTACGTGCATTCCAAAAAGTTTTATTATCAACATCTACGGTGAGGGTGATTGCATACCTCCACACATCAATCACCATGACTTCGTGAGGTCTTTTTTGTGTGGTCTCATTCATGAGTAAAAGCAACATCTTATTTGGGAAAGAAATTGACTTCATCGGCCCTAGTGAGTTCATAGGCTCTGTGGGGATTCCCCTACCAGTTAGCTCAGTGCTTGTTCTCAAAGGCAACGATGCAGACGTTGCCAAGCATTGCATTCCAGGTGTGCAACATCGTAGGGTGTCCGTGACTTTTTGATGGATGGATGTTGGTGCTATTTTGGGTGGGGGGAGTTGCCATTAAGAAGCTATCGGTCACTGGAATTGAAATCCCGTCACACATTTCAGAAGGACGTTGAAGTTTAGAAAAGTATGAAATCAAACTGACCCCATATTTTTTATAGTTTAGATGAAAGAGCACTATAACTCCAAACTTGTAACTGTTCTAAAGGATAAACACAAGACTTGAGGATGAGGCTCCATCAAGTAAACTAAGAAAGGTATGACATCCGTTTGGTCTGTGAAATTATTTATTTGCCGAAAATTTCCCCTATTTAATATGAAGAATTAAATAGGATTTATATTAAGATGGGTTCAGACAATTTTCCTATAAGAGCAAGCCCCTATAGTTAATTACATCTTAAATGACCAAAGCCATCTAAGAAAACCTTTGATAAAAATTAAGAAATATTATCTTCAAAGATAAGACTTTTCAACGAGATCAACTAAAGAGGTGTGAAAAGGGATTGGGTCAAATTTGGAGCATTTTGTCTTTGGAATCCAAAGGAGGAAGAACTAGGGGATGTCATGGATCGAGAGGAAAACCTTGGTGACTTCCCAGTCTATCCTATTGTTTGGATTCAGTTTTGAGTAGAAAAATTGATGTGTTTCTTTGTGCCAATTTTATTAATTTAGGGCTTACATTCATGTGAAATGATCACACAAATAGCTTGGAAGATCTGAGGATTTAGGTCGCGATAAACGACAACCTGGAAATCCTAAAACGAGTTAGGGCTTACGTTGGACAACAAAGCTATACAAATGCTTAAAGATGAGATGAGGATTTATATTTCACCAGGAAAACAACCTCAAATTCCTATGGCTTTGTTGTGTAATTTTAAAGAAAGAAGTTGGTTTAACTGGTGAAGTCATGTTTTGCTATTGAAGATGGCCGTTCTGCCCATCAAGGTAGCTCCTTGCCGTGACGAGTTTGAGTTTTCTAGGGTGTCAAGTTATGATGTCAAATCAGGTGGCCCTATGGTTGAAGTTCTTTAATTTTTTA
>NW_018221141.1:7098-9660 GCF_001263595.1 Phalaenopsis equestris
GTATCCAACAGGTTAGGAGGAAGAAGCAGGTCCATGCTTCCCTCTTATCACCTGGTGAAAAGCATCGAATTCATTTAAATTATTATGTTGCTTAATAATTCATCTAATGAATGCCCTAATGCTCAATGAACATTGATGTCCTAATTATCCTTAAGAGTAGAGTAATTATCATTTGTAGTTCAATTTTGAAGATTATGTGAATGAAGGCCCTTAAGGGGGTGAAAGCTAGTGTTGTTGGAACACTTAGCCAAATTTTAATCCTAATTGGGCTTGTAGTGTTTTAAAGGTCTTAAATTTTGGCTATGTTTTGTTTTCTAATCCTCGTTTAATCAGTCTTGATTTAACTTAGATAACTACTAAGCCCTTAAGACCTTGGTGAGTGTCTTAATTAATTTTGAAAAGGTTAAATTTTAGGTGATCATGATTCATTATTTGAATTTCATTTGAACCTCAAATAGGGGTATTAAATTGATTGATTATTGACTTCAAAAGTCATACCCCTAAGTCCTAGGTTCTTTTAATTTTAATAAACCTCCAAATTTTTATAATTTAGAAATTTATTAATTTTTCCTTTTAATTAGGAAAGTGAGATGGGTTTCTACCAATTAATCCCCTTTTAATTTCAGTTTTCCAAACGAGTTAATTAAGATCAGAGGTTGCCCATTTCGCCCCTTGAATTAAGCCTAAATGTTAATCAAGGCCAAATTCCTAAAATTACACTTTTATAATTATTTTCATGCAAAAATGAGATTTTTCAAAAAAAAATTGCTAACTTGACCAAGATGAAGCCTAATAACTTGAAATTTTTACTGGATGTAGACCTAAACCAGAGAGTAATTTAGACAAAATTTCATGATTTTTTGAATTTTATTGGAAATATTAGAATTATTTTAATTTCTAGGGTATTTATTAAATATAAAATATTTTAAATGGGAAAAATTAAGTTTTACATTTTCAAAACATCTCCCTGAGGTCAGAGAATACAGAGAAGTAAATTTTATATTTTCTAATTTTTTGTTAATTTATTGAAATTATTTTAGTGGAATTCCATTTTTTAGCCTTTAAAAATTATTTTAAGCTTCAAAATACCATATCTTTATTTAAAAATCAGGAAAAATATCCCAATTGTTTTTAAGTGCTTATAAAATAATTTAGAACATTTCCATGAATTATATTATTTTTGTCATTTTTATGAATTTTTAATTATTTAAATATTTAAAATAGGCTAAAAATGAAGTTTTTATTTTAAGTACCATTTTACTTTTATAAAATTCCCCTAATCACAAAGAACTCCAAACATAAGTTTACATAATTTTTTGAGTCATATTTTGATCATTAAAAATCATTTTAGCGCCAAAAATTATATTCAACCTGAAAAATCAATTTAAGCCATCAAATGGACCTAAAATGCTTTGAAATTTTTATGGAGAGTTATCTGGATCTTATATAATAGTGGAGATAAAAAATCAAGTCATTTTGATGTTTGTATTTTTCAAAATTAATTATCTTAGTGATTTAGGTTTTATGAAGATTAGGTGCATTTTAAATGACTTGGCTCATGAGAAATTTTTCTAAAGGTTTTTTGGTCATAGTAAACCTTCCAAAATTTTCTTGGATTTTTTCTAAGCAACATGCTAATTATTATGATTAATTTAAGCACACAATGTATATAAACTTGAAAAATTTAGATCTCTGTCTAGAGGTCTCCTCTGGCTTTGGAAAAATAAGAGAATATTCCCCTTGACAGAGGCTATAACATGCCAAAAATTTAAGCCATGGTGAAATTCCTATATGCGTGGGGAATCAAAAAACTCAAGACAGTGTTTAATTAATTAAAAATAAAACTTGCATCAAATGGCCTTTAAATTATTTCCACATTGTTCTCCTCTGTTCACTAAGCAAGTGGGTTTTTTTATTTTATTTTTATAATTTTTTGACTCCAAGATATTAATTTTTAAAGTTAGGGGTGATTTTCTGATTTTCTTAATTCCCTATTTATCTATTTAAACGCGCGGCGTTGACTGGATCCTAGGCAGCTCCGAAGCTCCATGCGACACTCTCCCATTTGACGCTGCCGTCTACGCCAGCCCACGTGTCCCGCGGTTCATGTAAAAAAGCGCTATTGGCTTCATCTCGACCGTTCATCTGATACACGCTCAATCGAATGGCGTTCCGTCATCGTCCCCAATGGCCTAGCCCAAGAACCGTCCATCTTCCAAGCTTGATATCTCCCTCATTTCTCAACCAAATTAAATGAATTTTTTTTAAAATGTTCATCTAGACCAGAGGAACACATCTTTACGGTTAAGATGCCATGAAATCAAACCCAAATAAATGGAGAATCAAAAGAGGCTCGGGATGAGGAGGAGTTCAATACCTTTGCTCTGGGAAGGGAAGCTTCAATCAGAGATGCTTGACACATTTTTTGGAGTCCAAGAAGGCTAGGGATTCAGCCTCTAGTTGTGGTGAAATGCCTTGACCCAAATTCGACCAAGGCCGATTTCAGGTGTCGATCAAAGTATATACCAGGGGCTTTGTGGAAGGGGGATTTGATGGGGCTTT
>NW_018221142.1:0-2900 GCF_001263595.1 Phalaenopsis equestris
GTAAAATTTGTGTTGCATGTTACAGTATATTTGGGGTAATTTGTGCGTTTCAAAATAAACAGTTTATCCTGAAACGCGGCCCTCGAGTTGGCCTCGGGGGGTCTACCCGCGGCCGACGTTTAGTGTAAAAATGGAACCGTATTTTCGAATAAGCGGGCAAGACGTGCGATCCAAACAGTACCGCTCCATTTTAAAATACGTCCCCGCACTTATAAACTGCCCCAAACGGACCTACGTCTTATAAGAATAATTAAGTATTTAAGGAAATATAAAATTTGGTTTTGTAAGTTGCTAGTGAAACTTAAAAGCTTACTTGTATTATTATTATTATTATTATTATTATTATTATTATTATTATTATTATTATTATTATTATTATATAATATTATATGTTTGTATCATTATTAATAATAGTAATAATAGTGTTAGTATTTTTAATATATTATTATTACTATTATGCCTAATAATATTATTATTTTGTGGTATTATTTAGTTAAATTATTATTATTTAATATTAATAATATTTTTCTTTTCTATAATTACCTTTTCTTTTGCCATAATATTCTCTTCTATTAGCTTAACAATTAAGATGCTTGGTGTAACACAAAGTTGCATTTATTTTCAAACTAATATTTACATCCTTAACCTTACTCAAATTCCAAGAAACATACAATTTTTTTTAGCGGTCATTATTATACTAATCATTAACAATCATTTATTTTATTTTTACTAATAATTTTTAAAAGCATATCAAGCACATACTAACATGGGTAACTTGTGTCTTCAAACATGAACCTACTAAAAAACTTGCAATGTGTTAGCAAATCTTTTTTTTAAAAAATTAAGTTATGTATATAGTCAAATCCTTTTTTTTTTAATTAACAATAATTTTTATGTAGGACTCTACATTGCGAGAAAATAATGCATACATAAATTAGTCTATTATTGTTATAAATTTTGATGATGAAAGATTTACCACCACACAAATGGCTCTCTGTCAGCATGCGAGATCGATATGACCAGCCAATCGATCTTATGCCGACCATTGTGTTAAATTATAGAGCCTGTGACTCACCTACCGCATCTCACCTACCTCTATCCCACATACCTCTCTCCACTTACCTCTCTTCATTTACCTCTCTCCCATTTTCTTTAAATAGCCTCTTTTGGCCTGTCATAAGTGCTAAACCAAGTTCTCTTGAGAGCTAAGAGAGAGAAAGAAAGAAAGAGAAAAAAATATTTTCTTGTAAACGTCGAGGCGCTCGATGGTGTAATTTCTTAATGTACTAAAATTCTCTGCAGCTCCGTGGACGTAGATAAATTAGTCAAATCATGTAAATCTGTGTGTTATTTTATGGTTTGCAATTTTTTGATTCGATTTTTTCACTTTATTGCCGTCGTTTTTCATAACACATCGTGTCTTTAGCATTTTTCTTGAAAGACATGGAAAGAAGGCACACTCCCTCGTAGTTTTACCTCTTCATCCTCCGTCAATACTCTCTCACCCTACCTCCTTTATGATGTGATCCAAGGTTTACACGATGAGGTTGTTGCGGTTGGTCGACGGATGGATTTTCTGGTGGATCAAATGAGTCACATTGAACAACAGTAGGATGAACTTATTGAATTGCATCAAGCGAATAAACGGGGAAGAGCAACATGGGCGGTGGTTGGCTACCAGATCCTTAATCGTTAGGATTATTAAATTTAATTTTTTCCCCAATGAAAATATCATTCACAATACTTAAAATTTAAAGGGTTTTTTTTTGGCAGTTGTTCCCCAATATTATCAAGGGATTTTTAATCACATGTTTGAGATAGTGATTATTACTCCACTAATAAGGTTGGAGAACACCTGGGTGAGAAATAAGGATTTTTAAATTACGCTGGGGGGTTTTCAGAGAACATCATTAAAAAAATTGTATAACTGACTACTAATCTATCTAATATGTTTAAATTGTAGCACTTTTTGAATGATATGTACTGTATATTTGTCTAAGTATTTCAGATTTCTCGTCACTCATTACATTGTTAGATTGTTGTTTTTAAATAAACATTACATTTTAGTGTTTAGATGCTAGTTAAAGCTGGTTCTAAAGTCAAGTATAATATTACGATTTCTATAACAATATGAATAACAAGATAGCTCGTTTATTGGAATGTTTTGACCTATTAAAGACATCACTGTTGTTTTGACCTATTTAGATTGTTGTTTTTCTGAATGATATGTACTGCATATTTGACTTATTAACGGATTTGGTTCCACAACAAAACCCGTTGTTTTAACCTATTCAAAAATAGTTGTGTATTTACCTATTAAAGATATCACCGTTGTTTTGACGCACTTCACCCGATGAGGCATCCAAGAGGGTGACTAGGTCTATAACCTGAACGTGTGGTAATTTAAACATTTTTCACACTTTAATGTGTCACTCTGTTTACAATTTTATCACAAGCATGCCAACTCTACAATCATTCATCATACGAAATTAAATGCTCCAACCGACACGATCAAGTAATGATTAACATTGTTAGTCATCGATCATTTATTCTTTCACACTCATTTCTTCATTTTAACAACAAAAATGTCAAGCCATTCGTCTAGGAACCATTTGTTTGAGCACGTATGGATGTTGGTTAAAGTGGTTATTGACCAAAGTAAAATATGTTGAGATTTTCGTACTTCTTTTATACTGTTTTTAGTTGTTTTTAATGATATTGCACTTCTTTTATGTTGTTTTTAATGATATTGCACTTTAAAAAACGATATTTTTTATGTTCTGTTGCAGGAATGATAAATTAAGGTCGATAGAGCAAAAAGATGCAAAAAGGAGCAACTTTGGAGCAAAAAGGACAAAAATCTAAAGAATTACACTAGGGCGCCGACGGCGAGCTTTTCC
>NW_018221143.1:0-486 GCF_001263595.1 Phalaenopsis equestris
TTCATGAAGGACAAAAATTGTTTTGAAGTTGATTTAGTGGTCAATAGGATGGATTTTGATGGGTTTTGGTTTTAGACCTAAATTAAGCATGTAGGGCTAAACTTGGGTCAAACTTGGGCTAGCTTTGGGCTAAGCTCAAATTGATTTGTGGGTTTGGTGTAAAACATCATAATGAATAATTTTCATGAAGGATGAAAATTGTTTTGAAGTTGATTTAATGGATTTTTATGAAATTTGGATTTAGACCCAATTTAGGCATATGGATCTAATTTGGGTCAAACTTAAGCTAGCTTTGGGCTAAGCTAAAATTGATTGTTTTGTTTGGTCACAAATGCCCTTATAAAAGATTTTCAACAAAAATTGGATGCCAATTTGAGGTCTAAGGCATTCAATTGTTGAATTTGTGGTCAAATTGACCAAATTAGATCATGGTGTAGTGTGACAAGATGAAATTGGAAATATTTTTGATTTATTGGGATTTTTTGG
>NW_018221143.1:665-7323 GCF_001263595.1 Phalaenopsis equestris
GGTTTCAAGGGCAGTTAGGTAATTTGGAGGTGTCTAGGGGCAAAAGGCTAAGTTGGGCATTTCAAGTAAAATTGGATAAATATTCATTCTAAATGAACCATGGATCAATGAAATCCCCATTTTGGGCTCTCATGTATTGATCTTAGCCAGGGTATTGTGGGGTATGGTATGCCTTAACTCCAAACCAACACCCACGGTGAATCATAAGGCCAAGTAGTCCTATAGGAACTCCTCTTGAGTTTTCTCATAATGATCTTACCTACTAAGTGCTAGAGGTTAAGATCAATATGTGGAACTTCAAGTTGAGTAAAGAGAAGAGTTTTAAATTTCTAATGGTAAGGATACCTTTTCTAGTTTTCTAAGACTAGTCAATAGAAAAGTCCTATGGCTAGACCTAGGCTACTAAAGAAGTTTCTAGACCTCAACCAAAAGTGAGGTCAACAACATCCTTCTTTAGTCAAATGGTCAGTATGCACAACACATTTAGTTCCAATCAGATATGATCTAAACTTATCAAAAGCATACACAATGGCTAATAACTCTCTTTCAGTTGTGGTGTAGTTAATATGAGCATCATTAAGAGTCTTGCTAGCATAGTATATAACTTTAAAAATCTTATTATATTTCTACCCTAATATAGATCTAATTGCATAATCACTAGCATCACACATTAATTCAAAAGTTTTCTCCCAATCTTATGAAACAATTATAAGAGCAGTGAACAACTTTCCTTTAAAGTTTCAAAGGATTTAATACAATCTTGGTTGAAATTAAAATTTATATCTTTTTCTAGAAGTTGGCATAAAGGTTAAGTAATTTTTTTAAAAATCTTTAATATATCGCCTATAAAATCCAGCATGTCCTAAAAAGCTTTTAACTCCACTTACATTAGTAGGCGGAGGTAAGTTTGATATAACATAAATTTTGCAGGATCTACTTCCATGCCATTTTCTGAAATTTTATGCTCAAGCCCAATTCCTCCTGCAACCATAAATTGACATTTTTCCCAGTTCAACATGGGATTAGTCTTTTCACATCATTCAAGAACTTTCTCTAAATGATTTAGACATATTTTAAATGAAGTTCCAAACACAGAAAAATCATCCATAAAGACTTCAATCCCTTTTTCAATTAAATCACTGAAAATTGACATCATACATCTTTGAAATGTTACTGTGCATTACATAATCCAAAGGACATTCGCTGAAAAGCAAAAGTTCCATAAGGACTGGTAAATGTTATTTTCTCCTGATCCTATTGAAATATAGGTATTTGATGATAATCGGTATATCCATCTAGAAAAAAAAAATATCTATGCCCAGCCAACCTATCCAGCATCTGGTCCAACAAGGTAAAGTAAAATGATACTTCCTTGTGGTAGAATTTAGTTTTTTGTTGTCTATGTAGACTCACCATCCAGTGACTTGCCTTGTTGATATTAATTCATTATTCTCATTTGTCACTACAGTCACACCTCCTTTCCTTGAAACACAGTGAATTGGACTTACCCAAGCACTTTCTAAAATAGGATATATTATTTGATATATTATTCTAGCATCTAACTAATTTAAAATTTCTTTTATAACAACTTCTTTCATCATAGCATTTAATCTCCTTTGAGGATCAGCTCTTGGTTCATGTTAATCTTCCAATAAAATTCTATGCATACAAATTGAAGGACTAATTCCTTTAATATCAGCTAATGTCCATCGAAAGACTTTCTTATATCTTCTCAAAGTATCTAAAAACTTTTTTTCTTGCTCATCAGTTAATTCTATGGATACTATAATAGGGGATGTAGAAAAATCTCCTAAGAATGCATACGTCAAATGTGTAGGAATTCTTTTCAATTCTAGTTCAGGAGGTTTCTCAATAGATGAAATCAAATTCTTCTTACTTTTTATAGGATCTAGCATTTCAAATTTTTCCTGAACATAATCCAAATATTCCTTACTCACTTTCATAGATTCATCTTGAATTTTATCCCCATTTTGATATCTCATATTTTCCTTTTCAAATTCTCTTTCAAATTTCTTTTTGAAGCATTCATGGCATAGATATTCATTAATATCCATTATGAAGCATTTAATCTCTTGCTCTTTTGCATGGTATCTCATTGATTTTATAATATTAAATGTAACCTCTTGATTACTAACTCTCATATTTAGTTCTCCTTTCTGCACATCGATCAAAGCTCTTCTAGTGGCAAGGAATGGTCTTCCTAAAATGATGGGAATTTCTTTTGCTTCCTCCATATCTAATACAATAAAGTCCACAGGAAAGATAAATTTATGAACTTTTATCAAAACATCTTCTATAACTCCTTTAGGATAGGTAATTGAACGATCAGATAACTGAAGGGTTACAATTGTAGGTGAAACATCTCTTAAGCCCTACCTTCTGAAAACTAATAATGGCATAAGATTAATACTAGCTCCTACATCACATAAAGTTTTTCTATAAAATATTTCACCAATAGCATAAGGAATTGTAAAACTTCTACAGTCTTTAAATTTTTTAATAAGCTTTTTCTGAATTATAGCGCTACACTCTTCACTGAGTGCAACTGTCTCATTATCTACAAACTTCATTTTCTTATTAAGTATATCCTTTATGCACTTCACATAGCTTGGAATTTGTTCCAAAGCTTCAACGGATGGAATGTTTATCGTTAATTTCCTCAATATTTCTAAAAAATTAGAAAATTGTTTATCTCTATTTTTCCATTTCAATGTTTGAGGAAATGGAGGTGGTCATCTTTCTACAAGGATTTTCATTGGTTTAATAGGATATTCAGACTTAAAATGAAAATCTTCACCTGATTTTTCATTGTCCACCTCATCTTTTTCAACTTCAACTTTCACTTCTTTTTTAACTCTATTTTCTAATTCTTTTTCATTTCTAAGTTGAATAGCCTTAATTTTCTCTTTGTTCTGATCTTTAAGATTTACTTCAACATTAATAGGCAACGTTCCTGGTGGTCTATTGCTAGGGTGGTAGCAATACGTCCCAATTGATTTTCTATGTTTCTAATTGCAGCTCATTAACTTTGTAATTAACTCCCCATTTGTAATATCAATTCTTCCATTGACAACTATTCCTCCTTACTCTGCAAATTATTAAAACCTGGAGGGTAAAATGGTTTTTAAGGTGGATTTTTTTATTGTTGGAGTTTCTTAATGAGTTCGAAGTGTTGTTTTCCCATTACAGATTTGCAGCATTATAATTATTGTTACTCCAACTAAAATTTGGATGATTCTTCCAACTGGGATTATAATAATTGACATAAGGATTATTAGAACGATTCTTTAATGCATTTAAAGTCTCATAAGAATTGAGATTCTATCATTTGTCCCAATTAATTTTCCTCAAGTACAGGTGTTGTCTGAGAATAATTCATTCCATATTGATCTATTTTCTTCGATATAGCAGCTATTTATGCAGCTAACATAGATATTGCATCAGAATCATGAATATTGGATGCTCTTTTTGGATTTACCCTTTCATTCGGCCATTGAAAATTATTAGTAGTCATCTCTTTAATTAAAGAAAATTCTTTATCGAGTGGTTTTGACATTAATGATCCACGAGCAACAGCGTCAATTATCGATCTAAGAGATCCAACGATTCCATTATAAAAAGTTTGAATTATTAACCAATCTGGCAATGCATGGTTTGGTCACTTTCTAAGGAGAACCTTAAATATTTCCCAGGCTTCATAAATTGATTCCCCTTTAAAGTGACAAAAGGATGTAATATCATTTCTAAGTTTAGCATTTTTTGAAAGTGGGAAATATTTAAATAAGAATTTTTGTGATAAATCTCCTCAAGTTCTGATAGATCTAGGTGCTAACAAGTTTAACCACATCTTAGCTTTATCCCTTAATGAAAAAGGAAAAAGTCTAAGTCTGACGGCATAATTCGACAATCCAGCATATTTAAATATTATAGCACGCAATTCTAGAAAACTAACAAGGTGTAAACTAGGATGTTCAGTTTGTGTTCACCCCAAATTTTTTGTTTTGAACCATTTGGATAATAGCAGGTTTAAGCTCAAATGAATTGATAGCTATAGTAGGGTTTTCTATACCTAAATGAATCTCATCTATTGTAGGATTAGCATAATCTCTTAAAGGTCTCTTATGATGTTCATTTTCATTTCCAGCATTACTCAAATTGCAAGCCATTTTGCAAATACGGTCTATCTCTTTTTTTTTTCAAAATTTTCTAATTGTTCTTTCTAACTCATAATCGTAAGATTATAAATTTTCAGATCTTACAGTAAGCATAAAAAAACACAAGTAATTTAACTTAAGCAAACACAATTAAATAATAAAATATTCAAACTAAACTACAAAAAATCTTTTTTTTAGTTTTTAAAATAAGAATATTATAAATTAAAAAATAACTTACTATTATTTTCTGTTACTTCTCCAGAAACGGTGCCAAAAACTTGGTGCGGGTGGATTTACTGTGTTAATTTTGCAAATATTTTTCAATATTACAAAATACACACAGCATATACAATAACAAATATGCAAATTAATTCTAACAAAATAACTTCAATTAAAATATTTTTATCTTTTAAAAATCTTTAAACTACCAATTCCCCTTTAAAAATAATGTAAGTATACGTATCACTCAATTAATAAAGGGCACTAATGGAGTTTTAGATATCGAACCCACAGGGAAGTTGGAAATGCCTTTAAAGAAGTCCTTTAGATTATAGTGTAAAGTACAATTTTAAAAATATAAAAAGTAAAGTGTGAAGTTTGAATACTAAGTAACAAGTGAATGCTTATTGAAATTTAGTTGTAAGACAAAGTTAACTAATCTAAATGCTAAACTTTCAAAAGTAAATTTACAAAAATTAATATTATGATTTTGTGAAGGAAAGTTCAAATTTAAGAAAGCATCCTTCCCCTTTACAATGAGTATATGGATTGTGAAGAAATTAAAATCATTTGAAAATATATTATATATATTGTTTTGTGCCAAATATGAGCAATCATACTTTGTACCCTCTTCCGAGTGCATAAAGAACATTGACTAATCCAGAGCTTGGTCCCTAAATCCATGGTTAGGTTGAGAGGATATAAGCTCCCACTAAGCCACTTCAGAGCTCCTACTACTCTCTACCATGAGGGCTAACAATCTTGCATTAGTTTCCAATCAACTAGACCAAATTGGGGATTTTAAAGTGTTACTTTAAAATCTCCAATTCTGCATTCAATAAAGTATATTTCACTATTTTTTTGCACCCAATTCCATGGATAAAATACTCTCCCATGAAATCAAATGTAATTCTCCCCATGTTGTAGAAATTATAGCCCTTTTGGAACATATGTTTCTTAACACATTTTAATATTTCAATTGGCCAGATTGAAAAGTAAATGAAGATTGGAGTTCAAATCATCACCAATTATTGACATTTAAAACCATATAAAAAAATCGATTCTTCACAAAACCATATCTCAACATAAGGAGAAGGATAAAGAAGACTACTTAGAATTCATGAGAGGGATACGACAAGACACGGATTTCATATATAAAAATAAGTTTACAAAACAAAAGAAATAAAAGACACAACTTGTCACACAATCCTTCCCAAGAAAACTCCTAGAAGTTCTCTCGAAGTCTTTCTCTCTTTACAAGCACTCTCAAGTCTCTCTTAGAAGTGTAATGAAGAAGAAATCTCTCACCTTCCCTCTCCTCTTACAATCCATGAAGAAAATCTCCAAGCCTTTCACTTTCTCTTTCTCTCTCTAACTCTCCTTCTTCATGCCCAAAACTCCTCTCACTTCAAGCCCTAGACTTCCCTCTCTTCTATCAAAGGTTGTCTCCCTCTAAAAAGAATTCAAAATTCCCCTCAAAATTTCTGTCCAAAATTCAAATTTTTTTCAATTCAAAACACATGTCCTTTGATCCATGAGACATATCTCTTCATAAAAGAAGCTTTTAAAGTGTCTAGATGCATTGAATTACTCTAAGGGGTGTTTAGAACAAGTGCCCCTTTGAAAATTTGCACAAAATTTATCTCAAACTGCCTTAATCTGCAAAAATTCATCTCTGGCGCATCTGGTGCCAAATCTGGAGCATCATGAGACAACTCTCTATCAAATGGCGCATCTGGCACCGATCTGGGGTATCATGCATACGTTTTCTGAAGACCGTGCTGTTCTGGGTTTTGGCGCATCTGGTACCACTTCGGCGCATCTGGTGCATCATGTGCCAAAATTCAAAACTTCGTTGTTTTGGCTCCAAATTTTGTCATTTTTGATACTTTTTCTTCAAATGCCTAAAATTGATATACCTGCAATAAAAACATGAAAGTACCTTTCTTTAAAATGCAATATCACCAAAAATAAGCACAAAATATATACTTAAAATAACATATTATTTTTGTGTTTCAATTGAGAAAACAACAAGAAAAGAAATTCTCTCACGATGCAAAATTTTACTTTTGGGATGACTCATATTTATATAAACAATACAAAGATTTAGTTATGAGAATATGTGTTCCTTATAAAAAACTCAAGAAATTATCCAAAAATATCATGATTCCGAATTTGGAGGTCACTTTGGGAATGATAGAACTCTTCACAAAATTCTACATTATGGATTTTATTGGCCTACTCTATTTAGAGATGTTAATATA